>NW_028249319.1:115000-125000 GCF_964263255.1 Lissotriton vulgaris
CTGGCAGGTTCACCCCTAGACTTTTTGCTTATAATGGTTACCTGGTGATGGTGATTTTTGGGTTCTGCGCACTTTCACTGTGTCCCAGTGGAAAGTGCGTGCGCACTCTGAGTGCATGTGATGAGATAGGCCTGCCCTCCCATAGGAATGCATGGGGAATGTATGTGTCCCTGGTAGTTCCTGATGCGTGGGGTGTACAGGTTCAAATTTGATATGTGCGAACTTGTGTGATTGAATGCTTTGCAATGGTGAATGTGACATGGATTGGCCCAGCCGGCCGAGCCTCCCGCCGCGTCATCGGGGGAGGACCGGAGAAGCAGGAAGCAGCCTGCCGCGTCTTGCCGAGGCTCCCGGGTGAAGAGGAGCCCCTCCCGCGGCCCCAGCAGAGGCGCAGACCTACGGAGACCCGGTGAGTGAAGCAGAAGGGAAGGGAGGGGCGCCGGGACACATTGTCGGTGTCCGCCCCCCCCGGTAGCGCGATCTCACGCTCATTGCTAGAGTGAAGCCACGAGGGCTTCAAGTGGGCAGTACCAGCATCTCGAGTCCCCCAGTGGGGCGGACTCCAACAGAGGCTCCCACGTGTTTTAGGGTCCCCCGTGAGGGGCCCCACCGCCCCAGAAAGCTGCACCCTTGTCGATTGAGAGCCCGAGAGGCTCAGGGGCCATATCTTTGTGTTCGAGCCCCCAAACGGGGCTCCTGCATTGCGCGGGGCATTCCTTGTCTATTTAGAGCCCACGAGGCTCCAGGGCCCCGCAGTTGTTTATTGAGCCCTGAGAGGCTCACAGCCCAGATTTGTTCTTTGAGCCCTGAGAGGGGCTCACGGCGCCACAGTGATTTTGCGAGCCCTGAGAGGCTCGAGTGCCAAAGTTGTGGTTCTTGAGCCCACGAGGCTCTAACGTTGACCTATCATTTCCTACACCAGTTGCCCAGCACTTTGTGGGCAACTGCCACGTTTAGGTGTGTGTTCTTGGCTGCCTGCGCAGCCTGCCTGACATTGGGACTAAGGGCATTTCAGCCCTTGTGAGGCTAGTTGGCCTAGGGACAGTCACAGGTGGTGACTTATGTGAGTTGGCGCAATTGTTCTTTAATACACTGCTGAATGTATTATATGCATCATGTGTTATGTGCTTACACCCCTACAGGTATTGTGATACTTAGGTGGTTGTTTTTCTCCTAGTGCAGGTGGTGCTAGTGAGGACCTGGTTACCAGTAGTTACTGGTTGTGTGCTCTATTTTTTATATTTTGTGCTACAGTGATTTATACTCTAACTTCTAAGTGCTATTTCTAAAAGTGTTACTTCTAAAAAGTGCTGATTCCTGACAGTGGTCCAGGTGGCCCTGTCCTGTACATAATCCCCTGTAAATTCTGCCCGTGCCTGTTGGCACATTGTAAAGTGTGTGTTTTATCTAATGTGTTTTGGTGTAATACAAAGGCTATTTTTATATATAACCTTGTGTGGAGTTTCCTTTGTGGTGGGCCTTGGGTGTTGTTGCTGGGGTGCGTGCTCAAATACTTAACTCACATCGCCTCTAAATTTAGCCTTGCTGCTCGCGCCACGTTACCTAGAGGGTGAGCAGGGGTTATCCTGGCGTGTAACTCCCTTGCCCTGACTTAGGAGTGGTGGCCTCTGACTGACTTTGGCGCAAGCCCTGGCCAGCCAGGGATCCCATTTCTAACATTGGCGGCAAGCGGTGAGGATAAGGATTTGTGTTTGCGTTGTACCACAGTGGCAACTGGCCGCACTACAAAACTCTACATTTTTAGATGACCACATTTTGGGGATTATTGTTTTCAAAGTTCTGTTATTCCTTTTCATAAGAGTATCATTTGCAAATTGTGTCCAGTACATTTGTCCCCCGCCCTGCGCCCAGAGTTTGGTACCTGTGTCACTTGTGGTCAGGCTGAGAAAATATGGGGTGGTAGAAACTGCCTTACCGGTCCGAGGGGAGGGTTGTGTGTGGATGAATGGTGTGTTGCCTTGGACAAATGAGTGTGATTTCTCTTTGATGGGGAGCTGCTGAAGACTTTGAATTGTGTACTCTTGCTTCAGCTCTGACTGTTAGGTCCACTGTGTTGCATGTGTCTGTGAGCATCCTGCCAAGATGGAATCTTCTTTTAACCTCTGTGGCCTGTTTAGGTACAGTATGCATGAGTTGGTGCAGTTTTGTGAGGAGAGACATCGCAGTGAATGAGTCAGACACCCAGTCCAAGCTTAGGGATAACATGATCCTATGGCAGAAGGATGACTGGGAACGTGAGCACAGTGAGAAAGAGAGGGCCCGGGCCGCACGCCATGAGGGTGGTGGTTCTGAGGGGAGCCCTGAAGAGTCTGAAGTGGAGGATGAGTTTGACAGTGACTGGGCGCCAGCAGAGAGCGAGGACCCCATAGATAGGGAGTCCCTTGCTGGGTGCAGTATCCAATGCAGCACCCCATCCCTTTCCCTGTCCCCAGAGGAGTGGTTGGATAGGAGAGAAGAGAGGGGGAACCAGCTGGCTATGGAGAAGCTCAGGTTAGAGCATGCCAGAGAGATGGCGCAGCTGGGTGTGCATGAGCGGATTGCAGAGGCTGAGAGGGCCTTGGCCAGGGAGAAGATAGCCCTAGAGGGTAGGTTATCCCCTGGCCGCAGTCATAATTTTCTGGATCCCCCAGGGAGGGTTGAGTCCAGTGGTGGCAGCTATTTAGATTCCAGTATAGGAAGTTCCACTCCCAGTTCCCCGAGTATGGTCCCAGTTCCCCGAGAAGAGGAGTGTCGGTTGAAATTCAGGAACCTCAGGAAACCACCTCACCAGGAGTGGGGGTATTTTGTGGATGACTGTTCTGATGCGATGTGGGATTGGCTGACGGCTAACTCAGACAATTAGGTGGACGGAGTGGTGAATATGTTTCTCAAAGAGCAGTTGCTCAGTGTTGTTTGTCGAGAGTTGCGCCAGCACCTGCTGAAATTAGAATGTTTTAGTCCTTGGGACCTTGCAGAAGAAGCAGAGTGCTGGGAGAGTGCCAGAGGTTCTGTAGAGTCATTGGAGAGGGAGTCCAACTGTAGTGGTACAGGTATCTTCCAGCCCTGCGAGGTGGAAGAGGCTCAGTGTATCCCAGCTAGGTCCCAGTATAGTGAGAAGGGTAGAGAGGCTGACTACCTGGCTCAGTGTAGCAGGAGTCAGTGGGTGGCTGAGAGTCCCCAGATGCCCGAAGCCCTGTCTCAGAACCTGGGTGGTTTCTTGAGGGAACACCAGGTTGGGGACCTAGGCTGTCCTGTTAGTACACTTGAGGAGGATCTCCTAGTGTCTAGGGAACCTGGAGCATCTGTAACTAGAGCTCCAGGGGTTCCAGTGTCTGGCAGTGCTGCTCCAGGAGGGAGGGCACAGAAGTCCGAAGTGAGGAGTGATTGGGGGATGAGTTTCCCAGTGGTTGCACCTGTGGACCAGGGACTAGCTAGTTGGGCTAGATCTTCTTGGGGGGACCCGGGTGGCGCCACTTCTGTGCTGGGGGATCTCTGCACACTGTCAGGTGGACAGGAGACGGGAGATCTGCGCCATGCAGACAGTCACACGACACATGGGTCATGTGTCAGCCTCAGGGGGATGGTGTGTGAGTCCCCAGAAGTCCTGGAGTGCCAGGCAATTATTCCGCCAAAGGTTTTAGACCGGAGGTTGGGAGGCCAGGTTCAGGATCAGCCTGACCTGAAGGGTAGAATGACTGTAACTAGTGTCCTGACCGGTTCTTCTTCCAGAGGAACCTCTCCAGTTGGGAGAGGGCAGACCTCTGGAAGGGGGTGCAGAGGGTGGGAAAGCCCACCTCTGACCCCGGTGCAACCTGAGGGGTTAAACCCTGGGTTGGAGTGGCGTTGTAAGGGTACCCCTCACAGGAGGAGGAGGAACCCTAGAAGAAGAGGTAGGGGGAGTAGAGCCTTCCCTGAGACTCCTTGTCCGCCTAAGGTTGTAGACCCTAGGCTGGAGAACCAGTGGCAGTCTAGTCCTGTCTTGCAGACAGGAAGAGTGGAGAATGGCTACTATGTGCCAGGGGTTACTACCCCCCACTCTGTGAATAGGCAAGGACCGGTGGCACCTGGGTAGCCCAGGGCCTGGTCCTGACCGCGGACAGCTCGGGAGTACCAGTGGGGTAGCCCAGTTGGTCCATACAGGGTTTTGAGAAGGAATCCCATGGGTTCACCGTGGCATAGAACAGGAGGGTGTCCCTGCAGTTGCGGGCCCGCGTCCGTGTTCTATCGCCCCAAGCAGGGAAGTCCATCACGGTGGTGATTGTTCTCCCCTGCGTTTTGGCTGGAAGAGAGTTGTGTTGGACTTGGCCCTTCTTGCAGGTTCACCCCTAGACTTTTTGCTTGTAATGGTGACCTGTGATGGTGATTTTTGGGTTCCCCGCACTTTCACTGTGTCCCAGTGGAAAGTGCGTGCGCACTCTGAGTGCATGTGATGAGATAGGCCTGCCCTCTCATAGGAATGCAAGGGGAATGTATGTGTCCCTGGTAGTTCCTGATGCATGGGGTGTACAGGTTCAAATTTGATATGTGCGAACTCGTGTGATTGAATGCTTCGCAATGGTGTATGTGACATGATTGTGTCTTGTGCGGAAATGCCACTTCTAGGACTTGGCATATTAATGTAAAATATGCCTGGCGTGTGATTGGCTGGAGCTGGCTGGTGAGCCTGGCTCCAGGAAGGCTGGATGGGTCTGCCCGGTGGTGAGTGTGAGATTAGCATGTTGATGGCTGGGGAGGGCTGCACCTGGCCCCTGATGGGCCTGGACTTTCCCCACACAATGCTGGCTCCGCCCCTGTGGTGCGACTGATGACCCTAGCCCTGCCAGTGAATGAGATGGGTGGTTGAGCTATCATGGGTACTCCAAAACCAGCTGCAACTGGTTTCTCCCCCACCCTGCACCTACAGACAAAGGAATTATGTGTATAAAAATGGGGCTGTGTCCCCACAGAAGTTGTTCTCTTCCAGGATCCTGAGTGGGCTGCTGCTGTTGCTGGGCCAGAGGACCGCCACTTGGACTGTCTCCTTGCCTGGAGACCCAGTGAGCTGGCTCTGGGCCCAGCCTTGCCCACCCTGCCTGCCTCCAGACCTTGCTGGAGCTTTGCTGTTGCCTGGAAGCGCTGTTCTCTTGTCCTTCAGCGCTGGGGAGCGCTGTGATTCCTTGCCCAGCGCTTGAGAGCGCTTTATTTGGCCCATAGCGCTGTGAGCACTTTATTTGTCCTCTAGCGCTGTGAGCGCTTTCTCCTCGCTGCTAGCGCTGCTAGCGCTGTGTGTTCTTTGGCCTGTGCCCACCCAGCTTTTGCTGGCCTTGCTGTGCTCGTGATTTATTTTCGAGTGCCCACCTCGATTCCTTGAGTAATTTAACCCAGCCGGTGCCCACCCGGCGTTGCCCCTCGGAAATCACCGCCGCAGCACCGGGACGAGAAGAAGGAGCTGCCGCGTCACCGCCAGGCGCGCTGGGATTGGCCGAGCCTCCCGCCGCGTCATCAGGGGAGGACCGGAGAAGCAGGAAGCAGCCTGCCGCGTCTTGCCAAGGCTCCCGGGTGAAGAGGAGCCCCTCCCGCGGCCCCAGCAGAGGCGCAGACCTACGGAGACCCGGTGAGTGAAGCAGAAGGGAAGGGAGGGGCTCCGGGACTCATTGTCGGTGTCCGCCCCCCACCCCCGGTAGCGCAATCTCGCGCTCATTGCTAGAGTGAAGCCACGAGGGCTTAAAGGGGGCAGTACCAGAATCTCGAGTCCCCCAGTGGGGCGGACTCCAACAGAGGCTCCCACGTGTTCTAGGGTCCCCTGTGAGGGGCCCCATAGCCCCAGAAAGCCACACCCCTGTCGATTGAGAGCCCGAGAGGCTCAGGGGGCATATCTTTGTGTTCGAGCCCCCGAGCGGCGCTCCTGCATTGCGCGGGGCATTCCTTGTCTATTTAGAGCCCACGACGCTCCAGGGCCCGCAGTTGTTTATTGAGCCCCGAAAGGCTCACAGCCCAGATTTGTTCTTCGAGCCCTGAGAGGGGCTCACGGCGCCACAGTGATTTTGCGAGCCCTGAGAGGCTCGAGTGCCAAAGTTGTGGTTCTTGAGCCCACGAGGCTCCAACGTTGACCTATCATTTCCTACACCAGTTGCCCAGCACTTTGTGGGCAACTGCCACGTTTAGGTGTGTGTTCTTGGCTGCCTGCGCAGCCTGCCTGACATTGGGACTAAGGGCATTTCAGCCCTTGTGAGGCTAGTTGGCCTAGGGACAGTCACAGGTGGTGACTTATGTGAGTTGGCGCAATTGTTCTTTAATACACTGCTGAATGTATTATATGCATCATGTGTTATGTGCTTACACCCCTACAGGTATTGTGATTCTTAGGTGGTTGTTTTTCTCCTAGTACAGGTGGTGCTAGTGAGGACCTGGTTACCAGTAGTTACTGGTTGTGTGCTCTATTTTTTATATTTTGTGCTACAGTGATTTATACTCTAACTTCTAAGTGCTATTTCTAAAAGTGTTACTTCTAAAAAGTGCTGATTCCTGACAGTGGTCCAGGTGGCCCTGTCCTGTACATAATCCCCTGTAAATTCTGCCTGTGCCTGTTGGCACATTGTAAAGTGTGTGTTTTATCTAATGTGTTTTGGTGTTATACAAAGGCTATTTTTATATATAACCTTGTGTGGAGTTTCCTTTGTGGTGGGCCTTGGGTGTTGTTGCTGGGGTGCGTGCTCAAATACTTAACTCACATCGCCTCTAAATTTAGCCTTGCTGCTCGCGCCACGTTACCTAGAGGGTGAGCAGGGGTTATCCTGGCGTGTAACTCCCTTGCCCTGACTTAGGAGTGGTGGCCTCTGACTGACTTTGGCGCAAGCCCTGGCCAGCCAGGGATCCCATTTCTAACATTGGCGGCAAGCGGTGAGGATAAGGATTTGTGTTTGCGTTGTACCACAGTGGCAACTGGCCGCAGTACAAAACTCTACATTTTTAGATGACCACATTTTGGGGATTATTGTTTTCAAAGTTCTGTTATTCCTTTTCATAAGAGTATCATTTGCAAATTGTGTCCAGTACATTTGTCCCCCGCCCTGCGCCCAGAGTTTGGTACCTGTGTCACTTGTGGTCAGGCTGAGAAAATCAGGGGTGGTAGAAACTGCCTTACCGGTCCGAGGGGAGGGTTGTGTGTAGATGAATGGTGTGTTGCCTTGGACAAATGAGTGTGATTTCTCTTTGATGGGGAGCTGCTGAAGACTTTGAATTGTGTACTCTTGCTTCAGCTCTGACTGTTAGGTCCACTGTGTTGCATGTGTCTGTGAGCATCCTGCCAAGATGGAATCTTCTTTTAACCTCTGTGGCCTGTTTAGGTACAGTATGCATGAGTTGGTGCAGTTTTGTGAGGAGAGACATCGCAGTGAATGAGTCAGACACCCAGTCCAAGCTTAGGGATAACATGATCCTATGGCAGAAGGATGACTGGGAACGTGAGCACAGTGAGAAAGAGAGGGCCCGGGCTGCACGCCATGAGGGTGGTGGGTCTGAGGGGAGCCCTGAAGAGTCTGAAGTGGAGGATGAGTTTGACAGTGACTGGGCGCCAGCAGAGAGCGAGGACCCCATAGATAGGGAGTCCCTTGCTGGGTGCAGTATCCAATGCAGCACCCCATCCCTTTCCCTGTCCCCAGAGGAGTGGTTGGAGAGGAGAGAAGAGAGGGGGAACCAGCTGGCTATGGAGAAGCTCAGGTTAGAGCATGCCAGAGAGATGGCGCAGCTGGGTGTGCATGAGCGGATTGCAGAGGCTGAGAGGACCTTGGCCAGGGAGAAGATAGCCCTAGAGGGTAGGTTATCCCCTGACCGCAGTCATAATTTTCTGGATCCCCCAGGGAGGGTTGAGTCCAGTGGTGGCAGCTATTTAGATTCCAGTATAGGAAGTTCCACTCCCAGTTCCCCGAGTATGGTCCCAGTTCCCCGAGAAGAGGAGTGTCGGTTGAAATTCAGGAACCTCAGGAAACCACCTCACCAGGAGTGGGGGTATTTTGTGGATGACTGTTCTGATGCGATGTGGGATTGGCTGACGGCTAACTCAGACAATTAGGTGGACGGAGTGGTAAATATGTTTCTCAAAGAGCAGTTGCTTAGTGTTGTTTGTCCAGAGTTGCGCCAGCACCTGCTGAAATTAGAATGTTTTAGTCCTTGGGACCTTGCAGAAGAAGCAGAGTGCTGGGAGAGTGCCAGAGGTTCTGTAGAGTCATTGGAGAGGGAGTCCAACTGTAGTGGTACAGGTATCTTCCAGCCCTGCGAGGTGGAAGAGGCTCAGTGTAGCCCAGCTAGGTCCCAGTATAGTGAGAAGGGTGGAGAGGCTGACTACCTGGCTCAGTGGAGCAGGAGTCAGTGGGTGGCTGAGAGTCCCCAGATGCCCGAAGCCCTGTCTCAGAACCTGGGTGGTTTCTTGAGGGAACACCAGGTTGGGGACCTAGGCTGTCCTGTTAGTACACTTGAGGAGGATCTCCTAGTGTCTAGGGAACCTGGAGCATCTGTAACTAGAGCTCCAGGGGTTCCAGTGTCTGGCAGTGCTGCTCCAGGAGGGAGGGCACAGAAGTCCGAAGTGAGGAGTGATTGGGGGATGAGTTTCCCAGTGGTTGCACCTGTGGACCAGGGACTAGCTAGTTGGGCTAGATCTTCTTGGGGGGACCCGGGTGGCGCCACTTCTGTGCTGGGGGATCTCTGCACACTGTCAGGTGGACAGGAGACGGGAGATCTGCGCCAGGCAGACAGTCACACGACACATGGGTCATGTGTCAGCCTCAGGGGGATGGTGTGTGAGTCCCCAGAAGTCCTGGAGTGCCAGGCAATTATTCCGCCAAAGGTTTTAGACCGGAGGTTGGGAGGCCAGGTTCAGGATCAGCCTGACCTGAAGGGTAGAATGACTGTAACTAGTGTCCTGACCGGTTCTTCTTCCAGAGGAACCTCTCCAGTTGGGAGAGGGCAGACCTCTGGAAGGGGGTGCAGAGGGTGGGAGAGCCCACCTCTGACCCCGGTGCAACCTGAGGGGTTAAACCCTGGGTTGGAGTGGCGTTGTAAGGGTACCCCTCACAGGAGGAGGAGGAACCCTAGAAGAAGAGGTAGGGGGAGTAGAGCCTTCCCTGAGACTCCTTGTCCGCCTAAGGTTGTAGACCCTAGGCTGGAGAACCAGTGGCAGTCTAGTCCTGTCTTGCAGACAGGAAGAGTGGAGAATGGCTACTATGTGCCAGGGGTTACTACCCCCCACTCTGTGAATAGGCAAGGACCGATGGCACCTGGGTGGCCCAGGGCCTGGTCCTGACCACGGACAGCTCGGGAGTACCAGTGGGGTAGCCCAGTTGGTCCAGACAGGGTGTTGAGAAGGAATCCCATGGGTTCACCGTGGCATAGAACAGGAGGGTGTCCCTGCAGTTGCGGGCCCGCGTCCGTGTTCTATCGCCCCAAGCAGGGAAGTCCATCACGGTGGTGATTGTTCTCCCCTGCGTTTTGGCTGGAAGAGAGTTGTGTTGGACTTGGCCCTTCTTGCAGGTTCACCCCTAGACTTTTTGCTTGTAATGGTGACCTGGTGATGGTGATTTTTGGGTTCCCCGCACTTTCACTGTGTCCCAGTGGAAAGTGCGTGCGCACTCTGAGTGCATGTGATGAGATAGGCCTGCCCTCTCATAGGAATGCAAGGGGAATGTATGTGTCCCTGGTAGTTCCTGATGCATGGGGTGTACAGGTTCAAATTTGATATGTGCGAACTCGTGTGATTGAATGCTTCGCAATGATGTATGTGACATGATTGTGTCTTGTGCGGAAATGCCACTTCTAGGACTTGGCATATTAATGTAAAATATGCCTGGCGTGTGATTGGCTGGAGCTGGCTGGTGAGCCTGGCTCCAGGAAGGCTGGATGGGTCTGCCCGGTGGTGAGTGTGAGATTAGCATGTTGATGGCTGGGGAGGGCTGCACCTGGCCCCTGATGGGCCTGGACTTTCCCCACACAATGCTGGCTCCGCCCCCTGTGGTGCGACTGATGACCC
>NW_028249319.1:130000-257076 GCF_964263255.1 Lissotriton vulgaris
TAGATAGATAGATACATAGATACATAGATAGATAGATAGATAGATAGATAGATAGATAGATAGATAGATAGATAGATAGATAGATAGATAGATAGATAGATAGATAGATAGATAGAGTGAGGGTGAAAGATAGATAGAGTGAGGGCGATAGATAGATAGATAGATTGATAGATAGATAGAGAGTGAGGGTGATAGATAGAGTAAGGGCGATAGATAGATAAATAGATAGATAGATAGATAGATAGATAGATAGATAGATAGATAGCGATAGATAGATGGCGATAGATAGATGGATAGATAGATGGATAGATAGATAGAGTGAGGGTGAAAGATAGATAGAGTGAGGGTGAAAGATAGATAGAGTGAGGGCGATAGATCGATAGATTGATAGATCGATAGAGAGTGAGGGTCATAGATAGATGGAGAGTGCGGGCGATAGATAAAGAGAGGGCGATAGATAGATAGATAGAGTGAGGGCGATAGATAGATAGAGTGAGGGCGAGAGATAGATAGAGTGAGGGAGATAGATAGATAGATAGATAGATAGATAGATGTGTGTGGTTGTGTGTGTGTGGTTGTGTGTGTGTGTGTGTGTGTGGTTGTGTGTGTGTAGTTGTATGTGTGTGTGGTTGTGTGTGCGGGGTTGTGTGTGGTTGGGTGTGTGATTGGGTGTGGTTGTGTGTGTGGTTGTGTTTATGGTTGTGTGTATGGTTGTGTGTGTGGTCGTATGTGTGGCTGTGTGTGTGGTTGGGTGTGGTTGTATGTGTGTGGTTGGGTGTGTGGTTGTGTGTTCGTGGTTGTGTGTGTGGGTGTGTGTGTGGTTATGTGTGTGGTTGTGTGTGTGTGTGTGGTTGTGTGTGTGTGTGGTTGTGTGTGGCTGTGTGTGGTTGTGTGTGTGGTTGTGTGTGTTGTGTGTGTGTGTTTGTGTGTGGGTGGTTGTGGGTGTGTGGTTGTGTGTGTGGCAATGTGTGTGGGGTTGTGTGTGTGGTTGTGTGGTTGTGTATAGTTGTGTGTGTGTGTAGTTGTATGTGTGGGGTTGTGTGTGTGGTTGGGTGTGGTTGTGTGTGTGGTTGTGTGTGAGATTCTGTCTGTGGTGTGCTTGTGTGTGTTTGTGTGGTTATGTGTGTGTGGCTGTATGTGTGTGTGTGCGTGGTTGTATGTACGTGTGTGTGCGTTAGAGAAGGATGCATGTGAAAGAGAGCAGCAGATCAGCACAGCAGAAGAGAACAAGGGGTTAAAGAAGGAGGCGGGTGGAAGAGAGCAGCAGATCAGCACAGGAGAAGAGAACTGGGAGTTAGAGAAAGAGTTGGGTAGTAGAGAACAACAGATCAGCAAGGGAGAAGAAAACAGGGAGTTAGAGAAGGAGGCAGTGGAAGGGAACAGCTGATCAGCATGGGAGAAGAGAACAGGGAGTTGCAGAAGGGGGCGGGTGGAAGAGAGCAGCAGATCAGCATGGGAGAACAGAACAGGGAGTTAAAGAAGGAGGCGGGTGGAAGAGAGCAGCAGATCAAACAGGAGAAGAGAGGAGAACAGGGAGTAAAGATGGAGGTGGGGTGGAAGAGAGCAGCAGAACAGCACAGGAGAAGAGAACAGGGAGTTAAAGAAGGAAGCGGGTGGAAGAGAATAGCAGATCAGCACGGGAGAAAAGAACAGGGAGTTGAAGAAGGAGGCGGGGGAAGAGAGCAGCAGACCAGCAGGGGAGGAAAGACTAGGGAGTTAAAGGAGGAGGCGGGGGGAAGAGAGCAGCAGATCAGCAGCAGAAATTAACAGGGAGTTAAAGAAAGAGGTGGGTGGAAGAGAACAGCAGATTAGCACAGGAGAAGAGAACAGGGAGTTAAAAAAGGTGGGGTGCAAGAGAGCAGCAGATCAGTACAGGAGAAGAGAAGAGAACAGGGAGTTAGAGAAGGAGGTGGGTGGAAGAGAGGAACAGATCAGCAAAGCAGATGAGAACAGGGAGTTAAAGAAGGAGGTGGGGTGGAAGGGAGCAGCATATCAGCAGAAGTGAACAGGGAGTTAAAGAAGGAGGCAGGGTGGAAGAGAGCAACAGATCAGCACGAGAGAAGAGAATAGGGAAATAAAGAAGGAGGTGGGTGGATGAGAGCAGCAGATCAGCATATGAGAGGAGAACAGGGAGTTAAAGAAGGAGGCCGGGTGGAAGAGAACAGCAGATCGGCACAGGAGTAGAGAACCAGGAGTTACAGAAGGAGGCGGTGGAAAAGAACTGCAGATCAGTACAGGAGAAGAGAACAGGTAGTTAGAGAAGGAGGCGGGGTGGAAGAGATGAGTAGATCAGCACCGGAGAAGAGAAAAGGGAGTTAGAGAAGGAGGCGGATGGAAAAGAGCAAATAGATCATCACAGGAGAAGGCAACAAGGAGTTAGAGAATGAGGCGGGTGGAAGAGAAGAGCAGATCAGCACAGGAGAGGAGAACAGGGAGTTAGAGAAGGGGACAGTGGAAGAGAGCAGCAGATCAACACAGGAGAACAGAACAGGGAGTTAAAGAATGAGGCGGGTGGAAGAGAACAGCAGCCAGCACAGCAGAAGAGAATAGGAAGTTAAATAAGGAGGTGGGGTGGAACAGAGCAGCCGAACAGCACGGGAGAAGAGAACAGGGAGGTAGAGAAGGAGGTGGGGTTGAAGAGAATAGCAGATCAGCACGAGAGAAGAGAACAGTGAGTTAAAGAAGGAGGTGGGTGGATGAGAGCAGCAGATCAGCACAGGAGAAGAGAACAGGGAGTTAAAGAAGGAGGCGGGTGGAAGAGAACAGCAGATCGTCACAGGAGAAAAGAACCGGGAGTTACAGAAGGAGGCGGTGGAAAAGAACAGCAAATCAGTCCAGGAGAAGAGAACAGGGAGTTAGAGAAGGAGGCGGGGTGAAAGAGACGAGCAGATCAGCACCAGAGAAGAGAAAAGGGAGTTAGAGAAGGGGACAGTGGAAGAGAGCAGCAGATCAGCACAGGAGAATAGAACAGGGAGTTAAAGAAGGAGGCGGGTGGAAGAGAGTAGCAGATCAGCACAGGAGAAGAGAAGAGAACAGGGAGTTAAAGAGGGAGGTGAGGTGGAAGAGAGCAGAAGATCAGCACAGGAGAAGAGAGCATGGAGTTAAAGAAGGAGGCGATTCGAAGAGAACAGCAGATCAGCACAGGAGTAAAGAACAGAGTTAAAGAAGGAGGCCAGTGGAAGAGAGCACCAGATCAACACATGTGAAGGGACATGGAGTTAAAGACGGAAGTGGGATGGAAGAGACCAGTAGATCAGCACAGGAGAAGAGAACAGGGAGTTAAGAAAGGAAGAGGGTGGAAGAGAACAGCATATTAGCACATGAGAAGAAAACAGGGAGTTAAAGAAGGAGGCGTGAGGGAGAGAACAGCAGATCAGCACATGAGAAGAGAACAGGGAGTTAAAGAAGGAGGGGGTGGATGAGAACAGAAAATCGGCACAGGAGAAGAGAACAGGGAGTTAGAGAAAGAGTCGGTGGAAGAGAACAGCAGATTAGCACAGGAGAAGAGAACAGGGAGTTAAAGAAGGAGGCGGTGGAAGAGAGAAGCAGATCTGTACAGGAGAAGAGAACAGGGAGTTAGAGAAAGAGTCGGTGGAAGAGAACAGCAGATTAGCACAGGAGAAGAGAACAGGGAGTTAAAGAAGGAGGCGGTGGAAGAGAGAAGCAGATCTGTACAGGAGAAGAGAACAGGGAGTTAAAGAATGAGGTGGGGTGGAAGAGAGCAGCAGATCAGCACAGGAGAAGAGAACAGGGAGTTAAAGAAGGAGGCAGGTGGAAGAGAACAGCAGATCGGCACAGGAGAAGAGAAGAGAACACGGAGCTAAAGAAGGAGACGGTAGAAGAGAGCAGCAGATCAGTATGGGAGAAGAGTAGACAACAGGGAATTAGAGAAGGAGGTGGGTGGAAGAGAGCAGCAGATCAGCAAAGCAAAATAGAATAGGGAGTTAAAAAAGGAGGTGGGTGGAAGAGCAGCAGATCAGCACAGCAAAAGAGAACAGGGAGTTAAAGAAGGCGGTGGGGTGGAAGACAGCAGCAGATCAGCACAGGAGAAGGGAAGAGAACAGGGAGTTAGAGAAGGAGGTGGGTGGAAGAGAGGAAAAGATCAGCACAGCAGAAGAGAACAGGGAGTTAAAGAAGGAGGTGGGGTGGTAGAGAGCAGCAGATCAGCACAGGAGAAGAGATTAGAACAGGGAGTTAGCGAGGGAGGTGAGGTGGAAGGGAGCAGCAGATCAGCAGAAGTGAACAGGGAGTTAAAGAAGGAGGCGGAGTGGAAGAGAGCAACAGATCAGCACATGAGAAGAGAAGAGAACAGGGAGTTAAAGAAGGAGGCGGGTGGAAGAGAGCAGCAGATCAGCACGGGAGAAGAGAACAAGGAGTTAGAGAAGGAGGTGGGTGGAAGAGAGCAGCAGATCAGCACAGCAGAAGAGAACAGGGAGTTAGAGAAGGGGTGAGGTGAAAGAGAAGCAGATCAGCACAGCAGAAGAGAAGAGAACAGGGAGTCAGAGAAGGAGGTCGGGTGGAAGAGAGCAGCAGAAGTGAACAGGGAGTTAAAGAAGGAGGCGGGGTGGAAGAGAGCAACAGATCAGCTCAGGAGAAGAGAACAGGGAGTTAGAGAAGGAGGCGGGTGGATGAGAGCAGCAGGTCAGCACAGCAGAAGAGAACAGGAAGTTAAAGAAGGAGGTGGGGTGGAAGAGAGCAGCAGAACAGCACGAGAGAAGAGAACAGGGAGGTAGAGAAGGAGGTGGGGTTGAAGAGAATTGCAGATCAGCACAAGAGAAGAGAACAGGGAGTTAAAGAAGGAGGTGGGCGGATGAGAGCAGCAGATCAGCACATGAGAGGAGAACAGGGAGTTAAAGAAGGAGGCCGGGTGGAAGAGAACAGCAGATCTGCACAGGAGAAGAGAACCAAGAGTTACAGAAGGAGGCAGCGGAAAAGAACTGCAGATCTGTACAGGAGAAGAGAACAGGGAGTTAGAGAAGATAGATAGATAGAGTTAAAGAAGGAGGCAGGTGGAAGAGAGCAGCAGATCAGCACAGCAAAAGAGAACAGGGAGTTAAAAAAGGTGGGGTGCAAGAGAGCAGCAGATCAGTACAGGAGAAGAGAAGAGAACAGGGAGTTGAAGGAGGTGGGGTGGAAGAGAGCAGCACATCAGCACAGGAGAAGAGAAGAGAACAGGGAGGTAGAGAAGGAGATGCGGTTGAAGAGAATAGCAGATCAGCACATGAGAAGAGAAGAGAACAGGGAGTTAAAGAAGGAGGTGGGTGGAAGAGAGCAGCAGATCAGCACAGCAGAAGAGAACAGGGAGTTAAGAAGGAGGTGGAGTGGAAGAGAGCAGCAGATCAGCACAGGAGAAGAGAACAGGGAGTTAGAGAAGGGGTGAGGTGAAAGAGAGAAGCAGATCAGCACAGCAGAAGAGAAGAGAACAGGGAGTTAGAGAAGGAGGTGAGGTGAAAGAGAGCAGCAGATCAGAACAGCAGAAGAGAACAGGGAGTTAAAGAAGGAGGTCGGGTGGAAGAGAGCAGCAGAGCAGCACGGAAAAGAGAACAGGAAGGTAGAGAAGGAGGTGGGGTTGAGGAGAATAGCAGATCAGCAACGAGAAGAGAAGAGGGAGTTAAAAAAGGAGGTGGGTGGATGAGAGCAGCAGATCAGCACAGGAGAGGAGAACAGGGAGTTAAAGAAGGAGGCGGGGTGGAAGAGAAGAGCAGATCAGCACCGGAGAAGAGAAAAGGGAGTTAGAGTAGGAGGCGGATTGAAGAGAGCAAAAAAATCAGCACAGGAGAAGGCAACAAGGAGTTAGAGAATGAGGCGGGTGGAAGAGAAGAGCAGATCAGCACAGTAGAAGAGAACAGGGAGTTAGAGAAGGGGACAGTGGAAGAGAGCAGCATATCAACACAGGAGAAGGCAACAAGGAGTTAGAGAATGAGGCGGGTGGAAAAGAACAGCAAATCAGTCCAGGAGAAGAGAACAGGGAGTTAGAGAAGGAGGCGGGGTGAAAGAGACGAGCAGATCAGCACCAGAGAAGAGAAAAGGGAGTTAGAGAAGGGGACAGTGGAAGAGAGCAGCAGATCAGCACAGGAGAATAGAACAGGGAGTTAAAGAAGGAGGCGGGTGGAAGAGAGTAGCAGATCAGCACAGGAGAAGAGAAGAGAACAGGGAGTTAAAGAGGGAGGTGAGGTGGAAGAGAGCAGAAGATCAGCACAGGAGAAGAGAGCATGGAGTTAAAGAAGGAGGCGATTCGAAGAGAACAGCAGATCAGCACAGGAGTAAAGAACAGAGTTAAAGAAGGAGGCCAGTGGAAGAGAGCACCAGATCAGCACATGTGAAGGGACATGGAGTTAAAGACGGAAGTGGGATGGAAGAGACCAGTAGATCAGCACAGGAGAAGAGAACAGGGAGTTAAGAAAGGAAGAGGGTGGAAGAGAACAGCATATTAGCACATGAGAAGAAAACAGGGAGTTAAAGAAGGAGGCGTGAGGGAGAGAACAGCAGATCAGCACAGGAGAAGAGAACAGGGAGTTAAAGAAGGAGGGGGTGGATGAGAACAGAAAATCGGCACAGGAGAAGAGAACAGGGAGTTAGAGAAAGAGTCGGTGGAAGAGAACAGCAGATTAGCACAGGAGAAGAGAACAGGGAGTTAAAGAAGGAGGCGGTGGAAGAGAGAAGCAGATCTGTACAGGAGAAGAGAACAGGGAGTTAGAGAAAGAGTCGGTGGAAGAGAACAGCAGATTAGCACAGGAGAAGAGAACAGGGAGTTAAAGAAGGAGGCGGTGGAAGAGAGAAGCAGATCTGTACAGGAGAAGAGAACAGGGAGTTAAAGAATGAGGTGGGGTGGAAGAGAGCAGCAGATCAGCACAGGAGAAGAGAACAGGGAGTTAAAGAAGGAGGCAGGTGGAAGAGAACAGCAGATCGGCACAGGAGAAGAGAAGAGAACACGGAGCTAAAGAAGGAGACGGTAGAAGAGAGCAGCAGATCAGTATGGGAGAAGAGTAGACAACAGGGAATTAGAGAAGGAGGTGGGTGGAAGAGAGCAGCAGATCAGCAAAGCAAAATAGAATAGGGAGTTAAAAAAGGAGGTGGGTGGAAGAGCAGCAGATCAGCACAGCAAAAGAGAACAGGGAGTTAAAGAAGGCGGTGGGGTGGAAGACAGCAGCAGATCAGCACAGGAGAAGGGAAGAGAACAGGGAGTCAGAGAAGGAGGTGGGTGGAAGAGAGGAAAAGATCAGCACAGCAGAAGAGAACAGGGAGTTAAAGAAGGAGGTGGGGTGGTAGAGAGCAGCAGATCAGCACAGGAGAAGAGATTAGAACAGGGAGTTAGCGAGGGAGGTGAGGTGGAAGGGAGCAGCAGATCAGCAGAAGTGAACAGGGAGTTAAAGAAGGAGGCGGAGTGGAAGAGAGCAACAGATCAGCACATGAGAAGAGAAGAGAACAGGGAGTTAAAGAAGGAGGCGGGTGGAAGAGAGCAGCAGATCAGCACGGGAGAAGAGAACAAGGAGTTAGAGAAGGAGGTGGGTGGAAGAGAGCAGCAGATCAGCACAGCAGAAGAGAACAGGGAGTTAGAGAAGGGGTGAGGTGAAAGAGAAGCAGATCAGCACAGCAGAAGAGAAGAGAACAGGGAGTTAGAGAAGGAGGTCGGGTGGAAGAGAGCAGCAGAAGTGAACAGGGAGTTAAAGAAGGAGGCGGGGTGGAAGAGAGCAACAGATCAGCTCAGGAGAAGAGAACAGGGAGTTAGAGAAGGAGGCGGGTGGATGAGAGCAGCAGGTCAGCACAGCAGAAGAGAACAGGAAGTTAAAGAAGGAGGTGGGGTGGAAGAGAGCAGCAGAACAGCACGAGAGAAGAGAACAGGGAGGTAGAGAAGGAGGTGGGGTTGAAGAGAATTGCAGATCAGCACAAGAGAAGAGAACAGGGAGTTAAAGAAGGAGGTGGGCGGATGAGAGCAGCAGATCAGCACATGAGAGGAGAACAGGGAGTTAAAGAAGGAGGCCGGGTGGAAGAGAACAGCAGATCTGCACAGGAGAAGAGAACCAAGAGTTACAGAAGGAGGCGGCGGAAAAGAACTGCAGATCTGTACAGGAGAAGAGAACAGGGAGTTAGAGAAGATAGATAGATAGAGTTAAAGAAGGAGGCAGGTGGAAGAGAGCAGCAGATCAGCACAGCAAAAGAGAACAGGGAGTTAAAAAAGGTGGGGTGCAAGAGAGCAGCAGATCAGTACAGGAGAAGAGAAGAGAACAGGGAGTTGAAGGAGGTGATGTGGAAGAGAGCAGCACATCAGCACAGGAGAAGAGAAGAGAACAGGGAGGTAGAGAAGGAGATGCGGTTGAAGAGAATAGCAGATCAGCACATGAGAAGAGAAGAGAACAGGGAGTTAAAGAAGGAGGCGGGTGGAAGAGAGCAGCAGATCAGCACAGCAGAAGAGAACAGGGAGTTAAGAAGGAGGTGGAGTGGAAGAGAGCAGCAGATCAGCACAGGAGAAGAGAACAGGGAGTTAGAGAAGGGGTGAGGTGAAAGAGAGAAGCAGATCAGCACAGCAGAAGAGAAGAGAACAGGGAGTTAGAGAAGGAGGTGAGGTGAAAGAGAGCAGCAGATCAGAACAGCAGAAGAGAACAGGGAGTTAAAGAAGGAGGTCGGGTGGAAGAGAGCAGCAGAGCAGCACGGAAAAGAGAACAGGGAGGTAGAGAAGGAGGTGGGGTTGAGGAGAATAGCAGATCAGCACAGAGAAGAGAAGAGGGAGTTAAAAAAGGAGGTGGGTGGATGAGAGCAGCAGATCAGCACAGGAGAGGAGAACAGGGAGTTAAAGAAGGAGGCGGGGTGGAAGAGAAGAGCAGATCAGCACCGGAGAAGAGAAAAGGGAGTTAGAGTAGGAGGCAGATTAAAGAGAGCAAAAAAATCAGCACAGGAGAAGGCAACAAGGAGTTAGAGAATGAGGCGGGTGGAAGAGAAGAGCAGATCAGCACAGTAGAAGAGAACAGGGAGTTAGAGAAGGGGACAGTGGAAGAGAGCAGCATATCAACACAGGAGAACAGAACAGGGAGTTAAAGAAGGAGGCGGGTGGAAGAGAGTAGCAGATCAGCAAAGGAGAAGAGAAGAGAACATGGGAGTTAAAGAAGGAGGTGGGGTGGAAGAGAGCAGAAGATCAGCACAGGAGAAGAAAACAGGGAGTTAAAGAAGGAGGCGGGTGGAAGAGAACAGTAGATCAGCACAGGAGAAAAGAACAGAGTTAAAGAAGGAGGCTAGTGGAAGAGAGTAGCAGATCAGCACAGGTGAAGGGAACAAAGAGTTAAAGAAGGAGGTGGGGTGGGAGAGAGCAGTAGATCAGCACAGGAGAAAAGAACGGGGAGTTAAGGAAGATAGCGGGTGGAAGAGAACAGTATATTAGCACAGGAGAAGAGAACAGGGAGTTAGAGAAGCAGTCTGGGTGGAAGAGAACAGTAGATCAGCATGGGAGAAGAGAACAGGGAGTTAGAGAAGGAGATGGGCTGGAAGAGAGCAGCAGAGCAGCACAGGAGAAGAGAAAAGAACAGGGAGTTAGAGAAGGAGGTGAGGTGGAAGAGAGCAGCAGATCAGCACAGCAAAAGAGAACAGGGAGTTAAAGAAGGAGGTGGAGTGGAAGAGAGCAGCAGATCAGCACAGGAGAAGAGATTAGAACAGGGAGTTAGAGAAGGAGGTGAGGTAGAAGGGAGCAGCCGATCAGCAGAAGTGAACAGGGAGTTAAAAAAGGAGGCGGGGTGGAAGAGAGCAACAGATCAGCACAGGAGAAGAGAACAGGGAGTTAGAGAAGGAGGCGGGTGGATGAGAGCAGCAGGTCAGCACAGCAGAAGAGAACAGGGAGTTGAAGAAGGAGGTGGGGTGGAAGAGAGCAGCAGATCAGCACAGGAGAAGAGATTAGAACAGGGAGTTAGAGAAGGAGGTGAGGTAGAAGGGAGCAGCCGATCAGCAGAAGTGAACAGGGAGTTAAAGAAGGAGGCGGGGTGGAAGAGAGCAACAGATCAGCACAGGAGAAGAGAACAGGGAGTTAGAGAAGGAGGCGGGTGGATGAGAGCAGCAGGTCAGCACAGCAGAAGAGAACAGGGAGTTGAAGAAGGAGGTGGGGTGGAAGAGAGCAGCAGATCAGCACAGGAGAAGAGAAAAGAACAGGGAGTTAGAGAAGGAGGTGAGGTGGAAGAGAGCAGCAGATCAACACAGCAGAAGAGAACAGGGAGTTAAAGAAGGAGGTGGGGTGGAAGAGAGCAGCAGAACAGCACGGGAGAAGAGAACAGGGAGGTAGAGAAGGAGGTGGGGTTGAAGAGAATTGCAGATCAGCACAAGAGAAGAGAACAGGGAGTTAAAGAAGGAGGTGGGTGGATGAGAGCAGCAGATCAGCACATGAGAGGAGAACAGGGAGTTAAAGAAGGAGGCCGGGTGGAAGAGAACAGCAGATCTGCACAGGAGAAGAGAACCAAGAGTTACAGAAGGAGGCGGCGGAAAAGAACTGCAGATCAGTACAGGAGAAGAGAACAGGGAGTTAGAGAAGATAGATAGATAGAGTTAAAGAAGGAGGCGGGTGGAAGAGAGCAGCAGATCAGCACAGCAAAAGAGAAGAGAACAGGGAGTTAAAGAAGGAGGTGGGGTGGAAGAGAGCAGCAGATCAGCACAGGAGAAGAGAAAAGAACTGGGAGTTAGAGAAGGAGGTGAGGTGGAAGAGAGCAGCAGATCAACACAGCAGAAGAGAACAGGGAGTTAAAGAAGGAGGTGGGGTGGAAGAGAGCAGCAGAACAGCACGGGAGAAGAGTACAGGGAGGTAGAGAAGGAGGTGGGGTTGAAGAGAATTGCAGATCAGCACAAGAGAAGAGAACAGGGAGTTAAAGAAGGAGGTGGGTGGATGAGAGCAGCAGATCAGCACATGAGAGGAGAACAGGGATTTAAAGAAGGAGGCCGGGTGGAAGAGAACAGCAGATCTGCACAGGAGAAGAGAACCAAGAGTTACAGAAGGAGGCGGCGGAAAAGAACTGCAGATCAGTACAGGAGAAGAGAACAGGGAGTTAGAGAAGATAGATAGATAGAGGTAAAAAAGGTGGGGTGCAAGAGAGCAGCAGATCAGTACAGGAGAAGAGAAGAGAACAGGGAGTTAGAGAAGGGGGTGGGTGGAAGAGAGGAACAGATCAGCACAGCTGAAGAGAACAGGGAGTTGAAGAAGGAGGTGGGGTGGAAGAGAGCAGCACATCAGCACAGGAGAAGAGATTAGAACAGGGAGTTAGAGAAGGAGGTGAAGTGGAAGGGAGCAGCATATCAGCAGAAGTGAACAGGGAGTTAAAGAAGGAGGCGGGGTGGAAGAGAGCAACAGATCAGCACAGGAGAAGAAAACAGGGAGTTAGAGAAGGAGGCGGGTGGAAGAGAGCAGCAGGTCAGCACAGCAGAAGAGAACGGGGAGGTAAAGAAGGAGGTGGGGTGGAAGTGAGCAGCAGATCAGCATAGGAGAAGAGAAGAGAACATGGAGGTAGAGAAGGAGGTGTGGTTGAAGAGAATAGCAGATCAGCACGAGAGAAGAGAACAGGGAGTTAAAGAAGGAGGTGGGTGGATGAGAGCAGCAGATCAGCACATGAGAGGAGAACAGGGAGTTAAAGAAGGAGGCCGGGTGGAAGAGAACAGCAGATCTGCACAGGAGAAGAGAACCAAGAGTTACAGAAGGAGGCGGCGGAGAAGAACTGCAGATCTGTACAGGAGAAGAGAACAGGGAGTTAGAGAAGATAGATAGATAGAGTTAAAGAAGGAGGCAGGTGGAAGAGAGCAGCAGATCAGCACAGCAAAAGAGAACAGGGAGTTAAAAAAGGTGGGGTGCAAGAGAGCAGCAGATCAGTACAGGAGAAGAGAAGAGAACAGGGAGTTAAAGAAGGAGGTGGGGTGGAAGAGAGCAGCACATCAGCACAGGAGAAGAGAAGAGAACAGGGAGGTAGAGAAGGAGATGCGGTTGAAGAGAATAGCAGATCAGCACATGAGAAGAGAAGAGAACAGGGAGTTAAAGAAGGAGGCGGGTGGAAGAGAGCAGCAGATCAGCACAGCAGAAGAGAACAGGGAGTTAAGAAGGAGGTGGAGTGGAAGAGAGCAGCAGATCAGCACAGGAGAAGAGAACAGGGAGTTAGAGAAGGGGTGAGGTGAAAGAGAGAAGCAGATCAGCACAGCAGAAGAGAAGAGAACAGGGAGTTAGAGAAGGAGGTGAGGTGAAAGAGAGCAGCAGATCAGAACAGCAGAAGAGAACAGGGAGTTAAAGAAGGAGGTCGGGTGGAAGAGAGCAGCAGAGCAGCACGGAAAAGAGAACAGGGAGGTAGAGAAGGAGGTGGGGTTGAGGAGAATAGCAGATCAGCACAGAGAAGAGAAGAGGGAGTTAAAAAAGGAGGCGGGGTGGAAGAGAAGAGCAGATCAGCACCGGAGAAGAGAAAAGGGAGTTAGAGTAGGAGGCGGATTGAAGAGAGCAAAAAAATCAGCACAGGAGAAGGCAACAAGGAGTTAGAGAATGAGGCGGGTGGAAGAGAAGAGCAGATCAGCACAGTAGAAGAGAACAGGGAGTTAGAGAAGGGGACAGTGGAAGAGAGCAGCATATCAACACAGGAGAACAGAACAGGGAGTTAAAGAAGGAGGCGGGTGGAAGAGAGTAGCAGATCAGCAAAGGAGAAGAGAAGAGAACATGGGAGTTAAAGAAGGAGGTGGGGTGGAAGAGAGCAGAAGATCAGCACAGGTGAAGAAAACAGGGAGTTAAAGAAGGAGGCGGGTGGAAGAGAACAGTAGATCAGCACAGGAGAAAAGAACAGAGTTAAAGAAGGAGGCTAGTGGAAGAGAGTAGCAGATCAGCACAGGTGAAGGGAACAAAGAGTTAAAGAAGGAGGTGGGGTGGGAGAGAGCAGTAGATCAGCACAGGAGAAAAGAACGGGGAGTTAAGGAAGGAAGCGGGTGGAAGAGAACAGTATATTAGCACAGGAGAAGAGAACAGGGAGTTAGAGAAGCAGTCTGGGTGGAAGAGAACAGTAGATCAGCATGGGAGAAGAGAACAGGGAGTTAGAGAAGGAGGTGGGCTGGAAGAGAGCAGCAGATCAGCACAGGAGAAGAGAAAAGAACAGGGAGTTAGAGAAGGAGGTGAGGTGGAAGAGAGCAGCAGATCAGCACAGCAAAAGAGAACAGGGAGTTAAAGAAGGAGGTGGAGTGGAAGAGAGCAGCAGATCAGCACAGGAGAAGAGATTAGAACAGGGAGTTAGAGAAGGAGGTGAGGTAGAAGGGAGCAGCCGATCAGCAGAAGTGAACAGGGAGTTAAAGAAGGAGGCGGGGTGGAAGAGAGCAACAGATCAGCACAGGAGAAGAGAACAGGGAGTTAGAGAAGGAGGCGGGTGGATGAGAGCAGCAGGTCAGCACAGCAGAAGAGAACAGGGAGTTGAAGAAGGAGGTGGGGTGGAAGAGAGCAGCAGATCAGCACAGGAGAAGAGAAAAGAACAGGGAGTTAGAGAAGGAGGTGAGGTGGAAGAGAGCAGCAGATCAACACAGCAGAAGAGAACAGGGAGTTAAAGAAGGAGGTGGGGTGGAAGAGAGCAGCAGAACAGCACGGGAGAAGAGAACAGGGAGGTAGAGAAGGAGGTGGGGTTGAAGAGAATTGCAGATCAGCACAAGAGAAGAGAACAGGGAGTTAAAGAAGGAGGTGGGTGGATGAGAGCAGCAGATCAGCACATGAGAGGAGAACAGGGAGTTAAAGAAGGAGGCCGGGTGGAAGAGAACAGCAGATCTGCACAGGAGAAGAGAACCAAGAGTTACAGAAGGAGGCGGCGGAAAAGAACTGCAGATCAGTACAGGAGAAGAGAACAGGGAGTTAGAGAAGATAGATAGATAGAGTTAAAGAAGGAGGCGGGTGGAAGAGAGCAGCAGATCAGCACAGCAAAAGAGAAGAGAACAGGGAGTTAAAGAAGGAGGTGGGGTGGAAGAGAGCAGCAGATCAGCACAGGAGAAGAGAAAAGAACAGGGAGTTAGAGAAGGAGGTGAGGTGGAAGAGAGCAGCAGATCAACACAGCAGAAGAGAACAGGGAGTTAAAGAAGGAGGTGGGGTGGAAGAGAGCAGCAGAACAGCACGGGAGAAGAGAACAGGGAGGTAGAGAAGGAGGTGGGGTTGAAGAGAATTGCAGATCAGCACAAGAGAAGAGAACAGGGAGTTAAAGAAGGAGGTGGGTGGATGAGAGCAGCAGATCAGCACATGAGAGGAGAACAGGGATTTAAAGAAGGAGGCCGGGTGGAAGAGAACAGCAGATCTGCACAGGAGAAGAGAACCAAGAGTTACAGAAGGAGGCGGCGGAAAAGAACTGCAGATCAGTACAGGAGAAGAGAACAGGGAGTTAGAGAAGATAGATAGATAGAGTTAAAAAAGGTGGGGTGCAAGAGAGCAGCAGATCAGTACAGGAGAAGAGAAGAGAACAGGGAGTTAGAGAAGGGGGTGGGTGGAAGAGAGGAACAGATCAGCACAGCTGAAGAGAACAGGGAGTTGAAGAAGGAGGTGGGGTGGAAGAGAGCAGCACATCAGCACAGGAGAAGAGATTAGAACAGGGAGTTAGAGAAGGAGGTGAAGTGGAAGGGAGCAGCATATCAGCAGAAGTGAACAGGGAGTTAAAGAAGGAGGCGTGGTGGAAGAGAGCAACAGATCAGCACAGGAGAAGAAAACAGGGAGTTAGAGAAGGAGGCGGGTGGAAGAGAGCAGCAGGTCAGCACAGCAGAAGAGAACGGGGAGTTAAAGAAGGAGGTGGGGTGGAAGTGAGCAGCAGATCAGCATAGGAGAAGAGAAGAGAACATGGAGGTAGAGAAGGAGGTGCGGTTGAAGAGAATAGCAGATCAGCACGAGAGAAGAGAACAGGGAGTTAAAGAAGGAGGTGGGTGGATGAGAGCAGCAGATCAGCATATGAGAGGAGAACAGGGAGTTAAAGAAGGAGGCCGGGTGGAAGAGAACAGCAGATCGGCACAGGAGAAGAGAACCAGGAGTTACAGAAGGAGGCAGTGGAAAAGAACTGCAGATCAGTACAGGAGAAGAGAACAGGTAGTTAGAGAAGGAGGCGGGGTGAAAGAGATGAGTAGATCAGCACCGGAGAAGAGAAAAGGGAGTTAGAGAAGGAGGCGGATGGAAAAGAGCAAATAGATCATCACAGGAGAAGGCAACAAGGAGTTAGAGAATGAGGCGGGGTGGAAGAGAAGAGCAGATCAGCACAGGAGAAGAGAACAGGGAGTTAGAGAAGGGGACAGTGGAAGAGAGCAGCAGATCAACACAGACGAACAGAACAGGGGCCATAACTCTCAGACCAATTTTCTGACATCTGAAATGTTTTCCAGAATTATGTCACGTTTGATACACTGTTCACATCTCCCCTATTGGGGTAGACATTTAATTCTTCCCCTCACTATCACTTGCGGCATAATTTTAAATTGTAAATAAACTGTTTTCAACACGTGCCATAACCACTACCATATAGTAAGGACTTAGTCAACACCAACCGCGCTCCCTTTCATAATGGCGGCCGAAATGTATTAATCCCTCTATACACTGCATGCGCCCTGTAATATTAACAAGATTACGAGAGCATTACCACCCCGGTGCGCACCACTCCAAGATGGCGGTAGCTTAAGAAATGAAGCCATACTGGCCCCCTAAAGGCTCACGTCACGTGACTGCCGCAATGTCCAATAAGATGCCAGCACATTAGGACGCCGTTTACAATCCGGCAAGGCACAGCGCGAAATTGGCGTCCTTTCATCCCACCGAAATCGGCTAAGTCGTACTACGATAGACTCCCACTTTCCTATGGACAGTGTAGTACGATGCTTTAATATATTGTTCCTTCCCCCTTAGCGGATCAGCCCATTATCTGACCGCAATCCGAAAACGGCATCTCCGCACAAGCCGGGTTCATTTACACCGTGGCTAACCGGACGCAGAGACCACTTAACCCTCTGCCCTTTAAGGTAACACCGCACGGCACTCTACGGGCTATAAGCATAACCGACCATCGTCCCCATACTTGATAATAATTCCCTTCTCTCTCCCCCCACAGCAGCGCAATCACGGGACTCCAAGTCTGTGAACCTGGACGCTCACCATGCTCCTATTCAGGACCTCAAATTACTCTGACTACTCAGGGATCTCGAGAAGCCAAGGGTAAAATTGCGCGGGCCGCATTAATTGCTTTACCAAGTTACATTACTCCCAATTTTGGCCCTAATCTTCTCCCTCTCCTCAACAGTGGTGCACAATTTGCACACTAATCCGCGCCTATTGAAGCCCACAAGGAGCCTCAACGCTGGCCTTCTATCAATGTTGACACTGCTGGGCCTTTCCAACAAACCATCACTGTTAATTTTGGCTCCATGTGCTTGCCCTGGCTCACGCATCCTTAACAATGTCCTAATCATTGCTCTTATGTCACCAGCATCCTATAGCTTGGACGCCCTCCATTGAGGTATTGCCAAATCCTACAACCGGCTAAACAGCTACCAACCCAAATCTAGTCCCACAAATCGACACATGGGTAGGTCTGGCATACTCTACCCTTCAAAGAAACAATTAACCCCTCAAGTGCGGGGAACGTTCAGCGGTCGTCGCGTGCACTACCTCGCTAGTGCGGTGCACGTCCGCTGAACGTTCCATTCCCGTTAGCGCAATCGAACGTCCGCACTGGGGCGGAATTTTCGGCGCGCTTAACGGATTAAAAACACCGGATAAATCAGCACCGGTATTGTTTCTGAGCACAGCCACACTGTGCATTATAAAAATGCCATCACTCTGCCCCTAGAATTTGACGTTCACCACGTCCGGCCACGTGCCCCAATTCAGAATCCTATCACTGCGCAAAGTTAAATTAACACCTTGCTCCACAATAGATATCACTATAGAACCTAGCCACCACACTACTATCAATTAGTATCTTAGCACGGCGACGATTGCACTTCCCACCTTTAACAGTTCTGTTCTGCACTGAATGCCCACGCCATCAGGCAACACTTTTTCACTGCGGATCCGAATACTGTAAGTATAATGGTTAAAGCTGATGTCCATTAATATTCTGCCTAAAAATTAACTATGCTTTCCTACCTTTTGTTTTTTCCCTGTTTCCTTACAGGCGTATAATTTCTAATTCAGGCACTAATAATTTCCTAAGTCCTGAAGATGATCCCAATACATTGAGCACGGGATCGAAACGTCGACTCCTTTGAGTAGACATACGTTTCACCCTATCATATTGTTGTATGTATGTTTTACTCCAGGACACACTGCCAATTTTGATCCAAAGTAGTGGCCTGATAGCTCACCTTGTTTGCCTGATATTTCCTTCACTTTACCACTTTCTCACTTTTCTGCTTTCTCTGTACGGCACAGGATTGTGCTCTACTGTAACTACAATGCTGTGTTGCTTATATGTATTCTTAAATTTGAATGATTTATCTGGTTATTAAATTCCCTGTCCGGCTGGACTAGGGATTGAACTATATAGTAGCCTATTGTGGTCTATATAATATTTTCCAGTACCTATTTGTCTAAAGCTAAGGACCTTAGTTCTTTCAAAACACTTGATACCCATGGTCCCTAGCCACCCACTGGGTTCCCCTTGTCTTTTCAAATGATATGCAGCACAATTTATTAGCACAAGCTGCGTCACTCAGACCTACCCAACACTTTCCCAACAGTAGGGACACTGGGGCCCTGCCTGGAGCCCTCCAGTAGAGTGCAAGCGTATTACACAGCTCTCCCTTTTCTTTACCAGTCTTGCCTTCCACACGAGGCATGGCATGTCAGGAGAATGCTAGCCCCTTTCATGCCACTGAGATTTCTGGGTGGTCCTGCTATTCAGCTTTCTTTACTGAAATGTATTTATCCTGTCTCAAAGTGTATGTGTAGCGGGGGGGAGCTATGTATATCACTGGTGATGACTGGGGCGCGCGCAGTTAGGACTAGGAGTACTGAAGAATACCTTTGGTTCAAGTTCGTGCTAGCGGGCTAAACAAAAAACAAAAACAGTTAAGCTACCACCTCTAAATACAATGATTGGTGAAAGGAAATCCCGACCTGGGAAAGTTATATTGCGATGATGTCGAGTCAACTGGTAGCTCTGCGCACGGGTGACGTACACATGCGAAATACACACCACCACAATACACCCACTTCCCCAGAGAGGAGCCGCAAATACAGAGGAGGCACATGCCAACAAGCAACACAAGGCTAGCACACATGCACAAAACACATAAGGTTACCCTATATACTGCGCAACAGTTACAGCTGTTTGAAAAGACAGGCGGGAAACAAGCACAAGTGAGAATTGTGTGATGTGTGGAGAAAAAGCGAGATCAGTGCTGCCTGCTCTCAGAAGAGAGGGGGAGGGACATGGGGGGGCGCCTTGGATCTCGTCCTTCGATTAATGGCAGATAGAGCCCTCCGCAGATTGACAGATGGAGGGTATCCGGGGTGTGGAGAGGAAGACAAAGAAGGAGGGGGAAGGACAGGAATACAGTGCAAGGGGAGTGGTAAATGGTGAGTGTAAAGGGAGGAGTGCAGGCTTTTAGTTGTATTTAGCGCAAACCTTTAAAGACTTTCATTAGGGGAGTAGCATTGCTGTGGCGGGGGCGGGGAGCGCATTCCTTTGAAGTCTGATGGGGGGGGCGGGGAGCGGCTTCCTTTGAAGTCTGATGCCGAGGCTCAGACAAATGGTGTATGGAGTGCGATGTGCGATGTGGCTGGGGATATGCACGCGCCTGGCTCACATGAACTGTACCTAATCCGCAGTTTGGGGAGACTTTTGGAAGCCTTACTATAATCTCGCTGAACAATGCTTACTCATTGGTTCAGAGAGACCTAAAAAGGACCTGAAGATATGCCAGAACTTCACCAAACAAATCTCTGAAACATTCACCTCCCAACTACAATCTTTGGAAACAGAGATGACAACAAACATAGCAGATCTCAAAAAGCCTACATACCATTGAAGAGATGAATGATGATATAGCTGGCCTAAGCTAAGGTATGATGACATCTCAATCAGCTCTTGCCTAAATGGAAGAAGAATCAAAAGACCTGACAGAAAAATTGTGGACTTGGGGGACAGATCAGCAGGGACAATATTAGGGTCCATAATGCAAGGGAGGCAAAAGATGGATCAGATTTTGAGATGGATTATGCAGACCTGTTTAAAGCCATTCTACAGGAGGATCACAACTTTGCAGTGCAAGCACACAGAGAGGGTGCTCCCAGGGAAGTCCGGGGTCTTAAACTTGAGATATTGTAGCGGTGCCATCCCAGCTGAACGATAAAAATCATTAGAGAGGTGAGAAAAGTGGAAGATTTAACCTTCAAAGAAAGCACAATATCAGTTGTTCCACAATCTTTCTCAAACTGCTCTCAACAAAAGTTGCACATCACACTGGAGCTTTACAAAAGACCGACCTGTCACAGATGGCCCTTCCCTTCTGTATAATGTTTCCAGATTGATTTTAAGACTCACACAATCTGCTTGGTTGAGAAAGGATATGAAGCCTTGGGAATAAAGAACACCTCCCAACTGACAGCAACTTATGAGATGCAAGACGTAGTACGGAAGTCCTGGGAGAAGCAATCTTTGGCAATGAAAACTGTGTGGAAAATGTGAAAAGAGGGACTACCCGAATCTGTCGACTGACTTGGAGTGTTGAGATAAAGGTTGTACAATTGATTCATCATGTAATGTTTACATTGCACATCATAACCATAACAGCTTTCCACTTGGAGGGGTTGTGTGGCGGATGTCATTGGGGTCCCGGGAAATATGACTGGCCATGACATGCTCTACCCATGCATCAATGATGTATCTAATGCTTTCGCAACTGAGTTCTTATATTATTGATTATGTAAAGTTTCATTTGGATTTGGGTTTCTTTGTACATTGAAAGGAACCTATGTAACAGCAGTTCCTTTCATTGTACAGAGTTGATCACTCGGCTGGTGATCATCTCTAGATTTGATGAACAGTAGTCCGTTCGGATGGCAGATGGAGTACAATCCGTCAAACCATAAATCAGGCTCCCTCACGGCTCGCATGGCGGCTCGGTGGGGGGATATTGCAGAGGAGCCTACGCAGCACTTGACCTTGCAATATCTACATGTCATGGGTAGGGGCAGGCATCCAATTAAGTGGTTCGCTGCACCCTTGAGGGCGCACACAGAACTGGATCTGGCCCCACTTCGTGGAAAGTGGGAGCGGGATCTGGGGCGAGCGCTAGCCGATAAAGAGTGGGAGAAAATCCTTAAGAGTCCGGTGTGTATCCCCAGAAATATGTGCTTCTGCCAAATCCAAGTCTACATAGTTCACAGGGCCTATCTTACCCCCGACTTAATAAATAAATACTTCCACAGGGCCGACGCGTCCTGTCCTATATGTGGTGAGGTGAATGCAGACCTTCTCCATCTTTTGGGGTACTGCCCAGGACTAGGCACTTACTGGAGAGACATAAGCGTGCTACTTGGGCGGTGCACCGGCCGCACCATTCCCTGTAACTGGCCTGAATACCTCTTACATCATTTTAAGCGGTTGCCCAAAGACAAGATATCCTACCGCTTCCTGGATCTGGGGATGATAGTGGCAGCACGCCTCCTCACAAGGAGGTGGAAGGCAAGTGACTCACCTAGTGTACAGGCAAGGTGTCTGTCCCTCCAGTCGTGGGCTCGGGCGAAATGGACTGCCATAAGGCGGGAGGAAACAGTAGGGCTCCGTAGAGAGCCTATGGCAGAGCACTGGGAACACATGCTTACCGCCCTACAGGCAGCAGGAACAGGAGAGGGGGTGACAGGGGACTAGACAGGCATATTGGGCGACTGGCGGAGTGCAAAGCGGGTAACATACCTGGCGCTTAGACTGGTGCACAACACAAAGATGCGGCGAGAGAGCAGTAGAAGCTGGAGGCATGCACGCACGGGAGGAGAGAGAGGGGGTGGGGGGCCGGGACGGGGGACGGGGATGGGGAGGGGGTCGAAATGTAATGTATCTCTGTGACAATGCCTCAGTTTGTTGTTGCAAATGACTTTTTGCAGTTCTATATATATAAGACTCATCTCTGTACACAGGGCTGGAGCGCATAGGCTCTTTTATGCTATGGATGTGCCCAGGCGCCCACGATTAAACTCCTTGATATCTCTGTGTAACGTTGCAGCGCCTCACGGACATGTTAACCTGCTCGTGTACTGATAACCAGGCACAGTTGAAGAGCTGTAAAGTTTGCAATGGCCCACCTACTGTAATGTTGATATGTATAAATGCCAATAAACAGATTTGACAAAAAAATTAATCAGGCTCTATGTCACTTGGAGAATGAAAAAAGGAATTCCGGCCAGACGAGTCAGAGCACATACTTTATTTTCAAATTTCCTATCACCTGTTAACAAGTATGCTGGAATGATGGAGTTTACCTTTTTTCGAAAAACTCCTCACTACTTATACTTCTACGTGGAGTTAATTTCCATCATTTACTCCAACATATACTTCACAATATCTGAGGAAACCCCACAAATAAAATAAACATACAAAAAAAATATGGTGAGATTCCATCCAAATGGACCCCTGGCATACAGAACAATGAATAAGAACTGAAAGCCTGTTGGTAAATAGGTAGGATCTCAAGACCTGCTCTCTGGCTGAAACCCAATGAATAGATGGATCAGCAGCCCCTACCCACCCGCAGCAACATGAGACATGAGACCCTCACAGATGAGTAGCCATGCTTTAAAAACCTTGATTGATTGAATGCAAAGGAGGTGATGTGGTTTATAATGGTGATGTTGTGTTGTACTCAGCTCTATGCTTCATAGATATTACTGTTTCTTTGTTTGCTGACTGCTGGATTGTGAGGTGGGAGGGGGTTTCAGTTATTGAACACAAGAATCTGTATAGGAAACAGCCTTAACAACAGAGGCATTACCACGCAATGCCTTTACCATGCATCATTTACCATGCAAATTTATATCACGCATATGTCTTTAACACGCACGCCTGTACCGTGCATGGTAAGTATAGTTAAGGTAAGTGTGTGTGTGTTTAGTATATATATATATATATATATATATATATATATATATATATATATATATATATATATATATATAGTTATAGTTAGGATTATTTTCTATAGGAAAACCGCAACATTCTATTGTGAATAACTTTGGCGTCGATTGAGGGATCTGCCTGTAATTTTCCTGAAATTTGCCTCGCTGCGCTCCGCTCCTTCCCTTGAAGTTGGGGGGATTCGTCAAGCGGGGGCCGAGATAAAAAGGGGGTCCCAAACATGTTTTCCCCATGTTCCCCATTAAGGTTTCTTTTTACAGTTGTGGTTGTCTCCAGCACGGTTGATGAGTTTAATACTTTGCTCTCCATAGCAAATTGTAGTCCCGCACAATTTACAAACTATTTTAAAATCTCCAAACTGGGGTTGGATGTTTGGGACCATCTCCCTTGTCTCTTGTCCCTATGGAGTGGGTTGTTTACTTTGGGAGGTGCTGGGAGAAGATTGGGGAGGGTTTTTGGTCAGTTCTCTGACCTCTGCCAGTTTGGGTGCCGGCGTTGCATGTGGCGAATCATAGTGTTGTTGCCAAAAGAATACTTTTTGGCAGGGTTCCCCCTGGAAAGTACAGTGCCACAGATCAGACAAGTAACCTTTGGCGCATTAACTTTCTTGAGGCCCCTTGGGATTTAAAAAAACTCCCAGACAATGTGCTCCTTTGGCTTATAGGGGGTAGTATCTTCAGGCAGGAACCGCCTCTCCTCCTCCTCCTCCTCTTCTTCTTCTCCACCACTGTGGTGTTGTGGTGGTCCTTGTGGTGGTGGTGGTGGTGGTGGTGGTGGTGGTGGTGGTTGAGATGCTCCTGCTGCTGCTGCTACTGTAGCCATTTCTCAGTACAAATAGGTACAAATAGGTCTGCAAACACGTCTTCCTCAGTGAAAGTACAAAGTGAGAATGAGGAAAAAAGGTGGGGGCTTTCATCATTTGGAAAACAAAACTGTCCTGAACCAATGAAAAGTGTTATTTTCAGGTCACATGACCCGACGCGCTTACGCTACGCGCCCCGGGGCGCGCCCCGGGTCGCTTACGTAGCACGATCATATGCGCTCGGGTGCTTCCGGGTGTGCTTACGCCGTGCGTATCACGCGGACGCGGCTACGCGATACGTCACGATGATGTTTTCGTTCGCGGCAATAGCGCAAAGGGGACGCTCACCGGTACACGCACCGGGGCGTGCCGCAAGACTGCGCTTTCCGGTGTGCACACCGGTACGCGCACCGGGAGCGCTCCAGGGCAAAAAAAATAAAATAATGTATATATATATATAAAAAATAGTATTACATAAATATACAATATGGGATTCTTTATAAAAAATATTATAATTGATAGCAATAGAAATTTGCTATTAAAAAACCTTTGAAATTCACTGAAAAACGCATAGGTTTGAGGCCCTATATATAGTTAGGAATTAGCATTTAAAAAAACTATGAAATTCACTGAAAAAACCATAGGTTTGACACCAGTTATAGTTAGCTGGAAATGTTACTGACATAAAACCATTGAAATTCCCACGTTATAGTTAGTTGGACTCACTATAACTTGCGCGCCTGCAATGCACTGCTGATGACGTCACATATTACATCACTCATGACATGGCCAGTGACATCACTCATGACATCACTGATGACACCATCCTTGTGACAGAGTGACAGACCTCCTTTCAGTGTAATGTAACCCTTGAAACACATATTCAAAAATAGAAACTACCATTTTCAAAAACATGGAGATACCCATACCAGTTACAACAACCAATTCAGTAATTCCACCATCTATATACACATCCACTCATTCACCAACAGTTCTAAATAGTCACTCATACATATACTCACTCATCATATGTAGTGATACACCTATACATCCTGTTACACACCGACAGTCATCCAAAAGTTACTCACACACATACTCACACATGCAAATAAACTATTGAACATCCATTTATTTCCATATACAGCTATACACACACTACCACCTTACTTCTAAGGAAACCTACACATACTTACTCTCTTAAACAATCACTTATAGAAACACATACTTATTTAAACAAGAACTCTTTCAATCTCTCACACATACTGACTTATATACATCAATACTCACATATACTAGATTAAAACATATGTAGTTACTGATAAAGGCACTAGTGAGACAGTCATTCTGTAATGTAGTTCCTATTTTCCCTATAGGCCCTGCGCATTTGAATACCATAAACAGCAGTGTAGACGTAGGACTGAGGTCTTCTAGGTCTCTACTGACTATGTTAGACTTAAGTTAGGTTTGCGCCAGCTAGCTCAGAGGTCACTGGAAACTTTCTTGACTGAATAGGAAGTGATCAGCTTCCCTGGCTCAGACAAGAAAGTATTCAGCTTCCGACAACCGCATAAACATGACAACTTTGCTCCCTCAGAATAAGAGTCAATCTCTAGAGTTGTGTGAAACAATAGACAGCTATTGCACTTAGTCAGTTGTGCATATTTAATTTTACCAGGGTGCAGAGAATAGAGAGGCGGGCGTTTTCAGTAAAAGGTATTATTTATTGAGCAGTCTTCCTTCTCATGCAAGAGAAATGAATTGCCACAATTGCAATACTTAATGTAAAGTAAAGTACGTACAGTAAAAGGAGTATTATGAAATAATACTGTAAAAGCATTGATATGGTTTCTTAGCCATAAGACACTTTAAAATGGATAAAATATATATACATAGGCTAACGTGCTCAACTGGTGCCTCTAAACTAAGCCTACCCCGGTGTACCTGACCTAAGCCTAATACGTGGGAAGGAGTAAGTAAGTAGCAGTTTAAGTTAAGTAGGTTTGTTGCCAAGGATCTGTTCAAGAATTCTCTCTAAGGGTTTAGTCAGCACTGTACCTTGGGAATAGAATGTAGAAAGTCTGGTATCTCTCTCTCAGGACCCGATATCCCAGTCACCCGCAAGGGTAGGCTGGAAACGCAGGAGCTGGATTTTATCGGCAGGAGAAAAGACAGCGTCTTTCTCAGCGCGTCAAAGAGGAGGGGCAGCGTCTGTGGGCTTCTCGCTTCTGCTGGGCTCTCGGAAAGTAGATTAGCTGCTCTGCTCCAAAACCACCACAGTGTGTTTGCTTAAGGCAACGTTGATATATTTATAGCTGAAAGGTGCCGAGTTTGACGTAAGGTTTGGACATAAGACGTCAATAAAGATGTCACTAAGAACTGGCCGTTCCTACAGTGCTCGCAGAAGTTCTATTACAAATCAAAACAAAGCAAGCGGGGCTTTCCCAGGTTGCTGGAGGTTTGGTGTGTCGAAAGAACTCGGTGTGCTCTCTAGGAATCCAAGGAAGTAGCTTTTGCCGTGCCTTGGACTGCAAGGGCGATTTACTGAAATATGGATCTGATTATTATGCCATTATAGGGATATTATTAATTATAGCCGTATAGGGGCATAAAGTCACAATATTGAATCGGGTTCCTAGATAAAACACATCACCCACTCCACGGTTTTATGTCCATCAATTACTAAAAACTAAGCAATAAAGATGCATGTGTATTCCAACCCACCCCAAAATACATTTTGCATTCGAAATGGTGTATGCGAAATACACGGAACGTTATAGGTACTGTATGTTTTTAAGCAGTGTAATCATTCAAAAAAATTGCATATATATTCAGTTGAACGATTTGCGAAAATTACACATGAAATGTCTCTTATTTACAGAAAAGAAGGTCGAGACTATTTCATCACATATAAATGAAATTGCTTGGGAGTGTGCTAGAGGCTTTGGTAACATATTGTCTCTAGATTAACTAAAAATAGAAGCTCTGTTCTTTATGAATAGTTCTACTGTAAGCAGAGTACACGTGCCAAAAAAAAGGTAAATATTTAGGAATTTTGGAAAAAAATAATTTCATTTCAGGGGAAAAAAATAGTTCCAAATGTTTTCAGTAGCTTTTGTTTTTCAAAGCTGAAGGCCAAATTCAGAGTTCAGGGGAACGCTGTGTGACGGTTTGCTTAAAAGTTATTCTTTTGGTTCAGGGGAGAATATGACTTCAGATAGATGTGCAAAAAAAACGTCTACAGCTTCAGGTGAAAGTTTGACCAAGGATGATAATGCTGTAACTGGGCAGTCGTGAGAATGATTGCTATCATCGGTGTCGGGATCAGCAATGCTCACAGAAGGACGCACCTGGGTGATGTTGCTCTCATTTCTTGCTTCACTGCCACCACCTAATCGTAGTGGAAAAGTCTCAATGAATGCCGTTATCAGGATTGGTAACCGCTGGGGAACAACACGATGCATGAGCCGTTACAGGACTTAGCAAAGTATCGATATCCATTGGTACTGCTGATTGTAGTGTAAGACAGGTGTCTAACACGCATTCTTCTCCGAATAGCATATATCGAAGCACAGGTAAGAGACAGTTTTGCCATATAGGTCCGAATGAAAGAAACCAGGTCATATTCAGATCTCTTAGCCGGGCAAATCTAAGGACTTTAGTTATGTGGTCTCGGTAGCGTATTGCTAGGATCGTTTCTTCCATTGTTGCTGGAGTCATGTCTGCGTTTTGGCTTGCCATATCGGAGCAGAAGAGTCAAAAATAAGATTCCTGCTACGAGTCCTAAAAGTAGTGGTAGGCCACCAAAAACCGAATGGACAAAATTGGGAAAGATGCCCAAGACTGCTTCGAAGGGTGTTAACAGTCCCGAAAAAATTGTCTTAAATACATTTGCGATACCAATGGCATCGGACATATTTAGGATTTGGCTTAGCATTTCTACGAAATGCACGGGGCAATTAGTTGATAAAAGTGTATGTATCTCTGCCGTTGTCCTTGCAACTTGAAGATCATACGTTTCTTTTGATGACGTGATGGGCACTGTTGTCTGTAAAAGTACAGACTTCATTCTGCTTAAAGTATCAATTCGTATGGAAGAGATATTCAACGGAGGCCAAATCGTCGCCTCTGAGTCTCCAGGACCGTTTGGATACAATGCTTGCATACAGCAAGAGACCATGGAACTAACGCTTACGAGATATGCTTTCCCTGGCACCATGCCACAACAGCTGTGGTCTGTTATTAGAACGTAACTCCCGTTAGAAAGTTGTCTAAAGAATGGCTCTATCTGTATTGCAGGTGTGCCGTGCTGGTGGCATGAAAGGTTATTTGAAGTCCCCTCACAGGCCTCATGTAAGTTAATACCTTGGCACAGAAGTATACCGCTTAGTGATTGTTTACAATTATTACCACTAAGAAATACATTCTGGTTTTTGTCACTATAACGTGTGTGTATAAGGTAATTTCCATGATGACTTAATGTACCTTTTACCCAACCTTTCATACTGGCCTGCTGGTATATACTCTTGGCATTTTTTAAATTGGAAAGTTGTTATCGGAATTGTGATAATTCCGTGTATTATCCATTCAATGACAGGTCTTTCTGACATTGTCAATGGTAATCTCTGAAGTTTTTCAATGCTCAGAATCGTATAGTCTGCTCCTTTCTGTGCCAAACTGATTTGTTTATCAGTAAGGTTAAAGATAGAGAACAATAACGTTGTGTTGATTAAACGCCAAGGCACATAGCCTGAACGCAGGTTTTGCAACGTCCAGCCTAGCTGTGCAATAGAACGTAATTGGGACTGACCATGTTGTAACATTAGCAAGTCCTGATCTATTATATCTATAGCAGATGATACAATACTGTCCAGTGAAAATATTCTGGAGGACAGAGTCATTAACCCATTGTCCACAACAGAAAGTGATTTTTCCAAATGAATACGATCAATTTCTTGTATTTTCTCTGCTGTGTCAATTTGAATCACTTTCCATGCCTCGTAGTAAGCAGCGTATATACCGGCCGCTATGGAACGTTTTTGACGCTGTTTGCGTGGTCCCATTATGAAATCGCGCAAGTCAGCACCATCTTTAAGTAAAGACAAGTGTTGCTTAATTTCTACCAGTGTGGATGTTTGTAGCCATTCAAGGCATAGTTTCCCTACACTGCATGTTGTTACTATCCCTGGATGTTGTCTCTGGGAGTATCTAGGGTCTGGTCTGGTCATTTTTAACCCCTGTATTTTGTTCAGGAATCTATCTTGACATTTATTTGTGTCTGTTGGCCAGATTAACCACATTTTCCAATCAGGATGTGTTCTATTTTGATGTAAAATTTGGGATACGTCTATCTCAATATCTGTGGTAGTGTTATCAGGTATTGGCTTTGGAATAGACGGTTTGTTTATGTCTTTGATTTTGGCTAGGCCAAAACAGGTAGTTTGTTGAATGGTATCATTCAAGAACATTATTTGTTCTGGGATCATGCAGGCTCGATATAATGCTTCTAGGCCTTGTACCTGCCATTATTTTGTACCCCAGATGGTTTTTGTTTCAATGTTGTTTTTCCAGACATCAAAACCAAATGTAATCATTTTTCATAAAATGTTTCCGAATAGATCAATTTAGTATTTGTCAGCATGGTTTTTGTCCCTGTTTTATCTAACAGTTTATAATAAAATGTTTCGGCATCACTTGTGTTAAACCCTGAGAAGTATTGGAATTTCTCATAGAATGGTTTCGAACTGCTTTTAGGTGGAGTTGCACAATGTTCCCATTGATTATATTTAAAAACATTTCCAGGTTGAGCAGATTTATGCAAATAGTGGTCTGCATAGTGGGTATAGCAATACATCTGTTCATAATTCGATGAACCTTGCAAATAATCATGTTCTGTAAATTTTGCTGACATTACTAAATCTGACATCATATTATTTATGCTTTCAAAGTCCCAATCATCAGAGAATGTACTTGGTTTTACAAAGTCACTTAATGAAACCTTAAACTGATGAGGATATTTCAAGAGTTCAACCGGTCCATATATTTCGTAATCTGTTTTGTCCCAAACTACCCCGCCGTGTATTGGAATGGCTGTGACATTCACTGATGATAGTTCTCTTTTCCCGATGTGAGATGACTTGTGTGGCTTCAGAACTAAGTTGATGTTCTGACTTGCTGTGTCCATTGTACTTTATTTTCCCTCAATGAATTTTCCCAAACAAAGTACCATGATGAGCTAAAGCAGGAGAAAAAATACACCTAGCACAATCCAAAATTCTAACCATGGAGAAATGAGATAAGTTTCTTTGAGTTGATGAAAGAGTTCTGTTGCTTTGTCTTTAAAAGTCTTTGTTACTGGCGTTACTTCAGGCTCGCTTTGATCTTCAAAAAAGTTATCGAAATTGATGAAGTAGCCAGATGCAGTTCTGTCAATTGTTGGAATTGTTTTTTCAACTTGCCTTTCATTAGCACATTCTGATGCTACATCATTGTAGATTGGTGTTTCTTGATGAACTGTTTCAATTTGGGTTTCAAGAGGCACAAGCTCCATGGCATTGCTGCATAGTCCTTTTTTATTCACTGCAGGTTTATCAAATGTGATTAGTCTCTCAGTCTGAACCTCTTGGATTGTAGCAAATTTTGGTATTCTGCTATTTCTTGGGAGTCCACTGGGCCTACTACTCATTATTGGCCACATGATTGTGGTTTTACCAGGTCGATGGATACAACTCGGTTCTCCTTTTTACCAGCAAGGGGCGGTAGTACAACTGATCTTGTTCCGTTGATTGCTAAGACAGGTACTGCTTTTCTGTAAGAAGGCCCAAATTCCTTCTTCACCGCAATCTTTTCTCTGACTAGATCCCCAATCTTTGGAATCCAGACAGGTCTTGCTGGGACAGGTGGTGTGTCTTCAGTGGTTGTTGGCTGCTGTTTTAACTTTATGTTGCTCAGGGCTTTTCTTGTTTCATTTAAGTCCTGTAAAACAGCCAAACGATCTTTGATGTCAAAGCATTTTTTCTTATCTTCTACCACTGAAGCATGACTATCTAAGTCCTGAACATACATTCTAGTTCCGAACAATAGTTCCTACGGGCTGAAACCTTTTAGAGAATTTCTTGGCAGATTATTAAGACTATGTTGGACACTTGTTAAATGCTGGACCCACCCATCACCCGAACCTAATACCTTTGCCGTTATAGATTGCTTTATGTCTCAGTTTTTTCTTTCCACAATCCCGTTTCCCTCAGGATGGAAGGGACAAGAGTACCGCAACCCAATGCCCATGCTGGTCATGGCCTCCTTATAAGCTCGAGAGCTAAAAGCAGGACCCTGGTCAGAATGAAGCATGGCAATTGCGTATGTGCCGATAAAGACTCGCAAATCTTTTATAACAGTTCTGGCGTCAGCCGAGCACTGGGGCCACATTCTTAAGTGAATAAAGTCTGAAAAGGAATTAATAGGACGCTGGATTTTATGTATAGATAGCCTTATGCTAACTACAGAAATGGCCATGGCAATACTCCGGTTGGCTCGTTACTGCGGTCTCTGTTGCAGTCTTGACAGCTCTTCGCAAATTTATAATGTTGCAGGCTCATCCCTGGCCACCAGTATTCTGATTGTAATTCTGTCAGAGATTCCTTCATCTGTTTGTGCCTTGGACCATCACCCATGTGTGCGTCTGCTATTAATAAGACTCTCCGGTTTGTGTTTGGAATCACTCTATCCCCCACTCCAGGGATTCGAGCAAAAGGAACGGAGTTTGCGCCAAATACGTATGTATAATTGAGTGGATAGTTCACGGGTAGTGCTGCACAGTTACATTTTAAAGACGTTTTTACCGTCAGCATGGTTTCCCCGTCTATGTATTTTTCTGAACGCTTTTTTCTGGCTACGGAAGCCCGTTGAGGTGCTTCCGCTGTGGCTGTATTAGCCAATGAATTCCCTGCAACGTGAAGCCATCACGTTGATGACTCAGAGTGTCTATCACGTGAGTCTTTTGTAGTTCTCTCTGCAAAAGAACTACCTGTTTCCAAAGCATTTTATGCTTGATTGTGGCACCTGTGTCGTCTTTGTAATAATTTTGAACCCAGTTCTGCAAATCATTATTGTAAGATTTGACGCAGAAATGCGAATCGCACACTATTAGTGTCGGGAATTCACGTTCGGCATTTTCAAGCGCCATCTTAAAAGATCTGATTTCAGCTCGCTCAGCCGAACAGTTTCTCAGTGATTCAGTTTTTGTTATTTTCGGTCTGAATTTACTGCAGAGCAAGTGACCTTTAACAATCGCGCAGGCTGCATTGTAGGATTTATCTTCTACATTGTAATGCTGTACAAATCTGTCTGTATAGATTATACAAAAGTACTGTTGGAGAGGCAGAATTTCAATTGGCAGAGGATATTCTTCATATTCCAAATCATTCAGTTTTTTCATGTTCGGGACATAATAGTATGTTACTTTTTCTGTATCACTGAATGTTTTTTCTGCTTTTGTGTACAAATGTGATTTGTAAGCTATTGGTACCGTTTCTCCCTCATTAGAGGTCAGGTACGTGAATCCGCAACTTCCTGGGATGACTCGGATTACAAGGTTGCGTGTATTGTCACGTGTTTCTAATTTTGTTTTAGCTAACATGTCTGTTTGCAATGATCTCAAAATTTCTGTGTGTTTCTGAGTCCAGTTGATTGATTTAAAATCAGGTTTTAATAATTCGTAGAGAGGTTTAACCCTCTCTGCATAATTTAGAATGTAAGTTCTTCCGAAATTCAGGAAGCCTAGAATCGATTGTAAGTTCTTCAGCGTTTTTGGTGCTTGGAGTACAGCGCACTTCTCTAAGAAGTTGTCTGCTAGGCTTTTGCCTTCACTTGATAATTCGTATCCTAAAAACAGGACCGTTAGATAGGCAATTCGTGACTTTTTAAAGTTGAATTTGTAACCCTCTGCTGCGAACCCAAGTATTATAGTGTTCACTCTTTTCAAGTGAGTATCCAAGTCGACGTCTGTGAGATAGATGTCATCGACATAAGATAATGCCTCATCATCATACATTTGTAGTAACTCTGTTACTCTGGCTGAGAATAATCCTGGGCTATTCTTGAATCCCTGTGGGAGTCTACAGAAATTTTTCTGTGACCCCATTGTTGAGAAAGCGGTCAAGTACCTGCTTTCTGGTGCAATATTTTGACAAAAGAATCCATTAGAAATGTCTAATGTTGTTTTGTATTTTTTGCGAACTATGTTATTTATTAGTGCCGCACTGTGCGAATTTTGTACCGCAAATGTTTTGCAACATGAGTTAAGGTGTCTGTAGGCCAAGAATTGGCTTGGTAGTTTGGTCTGCCCTGTTCCCACGATGCACTGGGCCAGGGTCAGACTAATTTGCATATAGCCAAGTTCTGAGCTGGGATGGTGCAGTGAGCTGAAAAACGGTGATGGATCAAGCCCTGATCTTTGGACTGGGTAAGAGTGGTCTGCTTAATTCAGACACTCTGTTCATCACCACCCCCTTTTCTGAATCATTTTTGTCCACCATAAGCGTGGAAGGGTATACTCAGATGTGAGTCCCTAGCTCATTGCACCATCAGGATTCAAGCAAGCCGGGCCGAAGACGGCTGAAATGCCAGAAACCGGTCCCCGGTAGCTTGTTTCCTTCCCAGTATAAGAATTGGCTTGGTAGTTTGGTCTGCCCTGTTCCCACGATGCACTGGGCCAGGGTCAGACTAATTTGCATATAGCCAAGTTCTGAGCTGGGATGGTGCAGTGAGCTGAAAAACGGTGATGGATCAAGCCCTGATCTTTGGACTGGGTAAGAGTGGTCTGCTTAATTCAGACACTCTGTTCATCACCACCCCCTTTTCTGAATCATTTTTGTCCACCATAAGCGTGGAAGGGTATACTCAGATGTGAGTCCCTAGCTCATTGCACCATCAGGATTCAAGCAAGCCGGGCCGAAGACGGCTGAAATGCCAGAAACCGGTCCCCGGTAGCTTGTTTCCTTCCCAGTATAACAATTGGCTTGGTAGTTTGGTCTGCCCTGTTCCCACGATGCACTGGGCCAGGGTCAGACTAATTTGCATATAGCCAAGTTCTGAGCTGGGATGGTGCAGTGAGCTGAAAAACGGTGATGGATCAAGCCCTGATCTTTGGACTGGGTAAGAGTGGTCTGCTTAATTCAGACACTCTGTTCATCACCACCCCCTTTTCTGAATCATTTTTGTCCACCATAAGCGTGGAAGGGTATACTCAGATGTGAGTCCCTAGCTCATTGCACCATCAGGATTCAAGCAAGCCGGGCCGAAGACGGCTGAAATGCCAGAAACCGGTCCCCGGTAGCTTGTTTCCTTCCCAGTATAAGAATTGGCTTGGTAGTTTGGTCTGCCCTGTTCCCACGATGCACTGGGCCAGGGTCAGACTAATTTGCATATAGCCAAGTTCTGAGCTGGGATGGTGCAGTGAGCTGAAAAACGGTGATGGATCAAGCCCTGATCTTTGGACTGGGTAAGAGTGGTCTGCTTAATTCAGACACTCTGTTCATCACCACCCCCTTTTCTGAATCATTTTTGTCCACCATAAGCGTGGAAGGGTATACTCAGATGTGAGTCCCTAGCTCATTGCACCATCAGGATTCAAGCAAGCCGGGCGGAAGACGGCTGAAATGCCAGAAACCGGTCCCCGGTAGCTTGTTTCCTTCCCAGTATAAGAATTGGCTTGGTAGTTTGGTCTGCCCTGTTCCCACGATGCACTGGGCCAGGGTCAGACTAATTTGCATATAGCCAAGTTCTGAGCTGGGATGGTGCAGTGAGCTGAAAAACGGTGATGGATCAAGCCCTGATCTTTGGACTGGGTAAGAGTGGTCTGCTTAATTCAGACACTCTGTTCATCACCACCTCCTTTTCTGAATCATTTTTGTCCACCATAAGCGTGGAAGGGTATACTCAGATGTGAGTCCCTAGCTCATTGCACCATCAGGATTCAAGCAAGCCGGGCCGAAGACGGCTGAAATGCCAGAAACCGGTCCCCGGTAGCTTGTTTCCTTCCCAGTATAAGAATTGGCTTGGTAGTTTGGTCTGCCCTGTTCCCACGATGCACTGGGCCAGGGTCAGACTAATTTGCATATAGCCAAGTTCTGAGCTGGGATGGTGCAGTGAGCTGAAAAACGGTGATGGATCAAGCCCTGATCTTTGGACTGGGTAAGAGTGGTCTGCTTAATTCAGACACTCTGTTCATCACCACCCCCTTTTCTGAATCATTTTTGTCCACCATAAGCGTGGAAGGGTATACTCAGATGTGAGTCCCTAGCTCATTGCACCATCAGGATTCAAGCAAGCCGGGCCGAAGACGGCTGAAATGCCAGAAACCGGTCCCCGGTAGCTTGTTTCCTTCCCAGTATAAGAATTGGCTTGGTAGTTTGGTCTGCCCTGTTCCCACGATGCACTGGGCCAGGGTCAGACTAATTTGCATATAGCCAAGTTCTGAGCTGGGATGGTGCAGTGAGCTGAAAAACGGTGATGGATCAAGCCCTGATCTTTGGACTGGGTAAGAGTGGTCTGCTTAATTCAGACACTCTGTTCATCACCACCCCCTTTTCTGAATCATTTTTGTCCACCATAAGCGTGGAAGGGTATACTCAGATGTGAGTCCCTAGCTCATTGCACCATCAGGATTCAAGCAAGCCGGGCCGAAGACGGCTGAAATGCCAGAAACCGGTCCCCGGTAGCTTGTTTCCTTCCCAGTATAAGAATTGGCTTGGTAGTTTGGTCTGCCCTGTTCCCACGATGCACTGGGCCAGGGTCAGACTAATTTGCATATAGCCAAGTTCTGAGCTGGGATGGTGCAGTGAGCTGAAAAACGGTGATGGATCAAGCCCTGATCTTTGGACTGGGTAAGAGTGGTCTGCTTAATTCAGACACTCTGTTCATCACCACCCCCTTTTCTGAATCATTTTTGTCCACCATAAGCGTGGAAGGGTATACTCAGATGTGAGTCCCTAGCTCATTGCACCATCAGGATTCAAGCAAGCCGGGCCGAAGACGGCTGAAATGCCAGAAACCGGTCCCCGGTAGCTTGTTTCCTTCCCAGTATAAGAATTGGCTTGGTAGTTTGGTCTGCCCTGTTCCCACGATGCACTGGGCCAGGGTCAGACTAATTTGCATATAGCCAAGTTCTGAGCTGGGATGGTGCAGTGAGCTGAAAAACGGTGATGGATCAAGCCCTGATCTTTGGACTGGGTAAGAGTGGTCTGCTTAATTCAGACACTCTGTTCATCACCACCCCCTTTTCTGAATCATTTTTGTCCACCATAAGCGTGGAAGGGTATACTCAGATGTGAGTCCCTAGCTCATTGCACCATCAGGATTCAAGCAAGCCGGGCCGAAGACGGCTGAAATGCCAGAAACCGGTCCCCGGTAGCTTGTTTCCTTCCCAGTATAAGAATTGGCTTGGTAGTTTGGTCTGCCCTGTTCCCACGATGCACTGGGCCAGGGTCAGACTAATTTGCATATAGCCAAGTTCTGAGCTGGGATGGTGCAGTGAGCTGAAAAACGGTGATGGATCAAGCCCTGATCTTTGGACTGGGTAAGAGTGGTCTGCTTAATTCAGACACTCTGTTCATCACCACCCCCTTTTCTGAATCATTGTAGGCCAAGACTAGACAATATGAATCATCTGGTTGGGAGACAGGAAACAAAGGATTGTTCATTTGAGAGGTGCAGGTTTCAATCACCCCTATTCAAGTTGATCTAAAATCTCCCTGACCTGTTTTTTAGCTTCTTGCTTAATAGGGTACTGCCTTTGTGCAGTAGGTTGACATTTTAACTGGATTTTGTGAGGAGGAGAGTCCTCATCCATCCTACATGATTCTTATATAATGCAGGTGCTTGAGCTACTGCCCATTTCCTTGCATGTATATATTTTCTGTGAATTAGAATATGATTTGAGAAGGCAGGCATAATCATTTCTTCGCCATGAGGGCACTCCCTTACAAACTCTGGTGGCCAGTCTTTCTCGGCTAGCAGGATGTCATAGCCTTTTGAGAGGTTATCCCAAAATAGACCCCTTATTTTCCTAGACTTATCTCCCTCTATACGCAATGTTATTTCGTATATCTTATGAGGTTCGCTAACTCTGGTATCTGCAGTTTCCACTTGAATGTATTCATTTGTGTCCACTGTCTCCAGATGATTCATCAGGATCTTGCGAGCTATGCTGATTTCTGCTGCGCTGTCTAGCATTGTCTGTGCCCACTCTCCGTTTTTCAGCTGTGTCCTCAGTATCCTCGGCATGTTTGATTACTTTAATACTGGCTACCTTCTTTCTTGGAAATTGTAATTTTTTACTTTGAGCAGGTTCCTTGTCTTTGGACTTGGCGTGCTCTTCCCTTTGTTCTGACTGTCCTCTTCTTTCCGATTTCTGCGAAAAAGATTGAGAGGGACGTGTATCAATATCTTGATATCTATCAGGTTTTTTCAAATTATCCCTATTTCTAAGGTTGTATCTTTTTTCAAAGGGCTCCCTTTGGGGAGACTGGTGTTCTCGGCTCAGAGCTCTTTCTCTCCGCTGAGGAGACCTTCCTCTTGACTGGAAACCTTTTTCTTTGGGAGTGGATTGTTTATTTCCATCCCAGCTCTTTTTAGGAGTGTTTAGATTATTTTTAATAAATATCTTTTCAGGAGTTGGGGTTTTACTGGTTTCCCACCCAAACTATCTCTACCTAGTTCTTCATAGCATTTTTCTATGATTCTGGCAAGCTCAATTGGTTGATCTGTTAAATCTGTTTCTTTCCATTTTTGGCGGATCGCCACGGACGCTGCTTCTCCTTTTATGTTGGCTAATAATATTGCCAAGACCTGCTTGAAGTCTTTCAGTAATTTCATACCAAGAGTTAAAGCAGGTTCTGTACCATATTCATTTTGAATATGTTTTAGTACATCTGGTATCACCGCCAGAGATGGAACACCATGTGTTTTTGTGTAAATGGAAGCAAAGACTGTTGCCCCAAGTGTCACAGTCCTCCACATGTGGTGCGACCCCCATTGGAAGGCAGATGATCAGAATTCTGTGTTTCTCAATAGGGGTAGTATTCGGGAATACGGCCTCTATTTGAGTTATTTTCTGTGCTAGCCAGAATGGAATTTGTTCCCGTTTTGCGGGTATTTTTCCCAGACATGATTGTATGTTCTGTGGTGTAATTTTATTTGTGTTCCCCTGATGAGGGGTCAGCTGTGGAATATTAACAGCTGGTTGGACTGTTGTAGTCCGCATTACATATTGGACTAACTGTCTGTGAATTTTAATTAGTAATTTTAGCTGGGCTAAAAGTTCCTTGTCTGGACTGTTGTAGTCCGCATTACATATTGGACTAACTGTCTGTGAATTTTAATTAGTAATTTTAGCTGGGCTAAAAGTTCCTTGTCTGACATTTTATCAATGTCAGGATGTGGTGTGTAGCTGGCTAGAACCGGCCACGTTGCTCCTGGTCTACCTAGTGGACCGATCATGGTGATGTGATCATTATGTTTTAGGGCGCCTTTAAACCAGAGCAGGTGCTCTTGGTAATTTAGTGGTATTTCAATATCCTCGAAAGGTGTATATTCTTCTGGTGGTTCCTCTATTTTGTAATAGTGGAATTTGTGTGTTGTAGCGTTTGCCGCTGGAAAGTTTATCCATGAATAGAATACCTCTGTCTGCCGATATTCGTGTGCCTCTATCACAAAAATGGCTATACCACCTCGTGATGTCAGCCCGTTTTCTATAAGTTTTAAAGTTATAGTTTTTCTTATGTTTGCCGGGATGATAATTGCACCCGGTTCATTAAACCCTGTAACATCGAAACCCTGTTGAATCGCATCTACTGCGGCTTCATTGGTTTCGTTGTTATCGCCATTTTCTGACATTGTTTTAATGAAAGTTTGCAGAGCAGGTTTCCAAGGAGACAAAAGATTAGGTGCACAATATTTTGGAACACTGTATCCTTCAACGTTGACTAAACCAAAACTCTACATAGGAATCTCTTCCTACTAAGTTCCGGCGGATTTTAACCTTTCACCCACTCCAGACGTCTATTGGAGTATTTACGGGAGAAAGGGTCTGTGTGAAAAAGCACGACTGAGTTACTCTAACATCTTGCGTTAGTTTTATCGCCTTACCAAACGTTGGGCGCCATGTAGTGTAGTTCCTATTTTCCCTATAGGCCCTGCGCATTGGAATAAAATAAACGGCAGTGTAGACGTAGGACTAAGGTCTTCTAGGTCTCTACTGACTATGTTAGACTTAATTTAGGTTTGCGCCAGCTAGCTCAGAGGTCACTGGAAACTTTCTTGACTGAATAGGAAGTGATCAGCTTCCCTGGCTCAGACAAGAAGGGATTCAGCTTCCGACAACCGCATAAACATGACAACTTTGCTCCCTCAGAATAAGAGTCAATCTCTAGAGTCGTGTGAAACAATAGACAGCTATTTCACTCAGTCAGTTGTTCATATTTAATTTCACCAGGGTGCAGAGAAGAGAGAGACGGGCGTTTTCAATAAAAGGTATTATTTATTGAGCAGTCTTCCTTCTCATGCAAGAGAAATGAGTTGCCACAATTGCAATACTTAATGTAAAGTAAAGTACGTACAGTAAAAGGCGTATTATGAAATAATACTGTAAAAGCATTGATATGGTTTCTTAGCCATAAGACACTTTAAAATGGATGAAATATATATACATATATACATAGGCTAACGTGCTCAACTGGTGCTTCTAAACTAAGCCTACCCCAGTATATCTGACCTAAGCCTAATACGTGGGAAGGAGTAAGTAAGTAGCAGTTTAAGCTAAGTAGGTTTGTTGCCAAGGATCTGTTCAAGAATTGTCTCTAAGGGTTTAGTTAGAACTGTACCTTGGGAATAGAATGTAGAAGGTCTGGTATCTCTCTCTCAGGACCCGATATCCCAGTCACCCGCAAGGGTAGGCTGGAAACGCCGGAGCTGGATTTTCTCGGCAGGGGAAAAGACAGCGTCTTTCTCAGCACGTCAAAGAGGAGGGGCAGCGTCCGTGGGCTTCTTGCTTCTGCTGGGCTCTCGGAAAGTAGATTAGCTGCTCTGCTCTAAAACCACCACCGTGTGTTTGCTTAAGGCAACGTTGGTATATTTATACCTGAAAGGTGCCGAGTTTGACGTAAGGTTTGGACATAAGACGTCAATAAAGGTGTCACTAAGAACTGGCCGTTCTTACAGTGCTCGCAGGAGTTCTATTACAAATCAAAACAAAGCAAGCCGGGCTTTCCCAGGTTGCTGGAGGTTTGGTGTGTCGAAAGAACTCGGTGTGCTCTCTAGGAATCCAAGGAAGTAGCTTTTGCCGTGCCTTGGACTGCAAGGGCGATTTACTAAAATATGGATCTGATTATTATGCCATTATAGGGATATTATTGATTATAGCCGTATAGGGGCATAAAGTCACAATATTGAATCGGGTTCCTAGATGAAACACATCAACTCACTCACTAACACACACATATACACACTCTTCCACCCATTCAGTCCTGCACATTTGCCGTCTTCAAAACACATACAAACAGTGAGTCAGTCATTGATGCATCTATGTGCTAAGTAATACCCCCACCAAATCATACAAACACTCATACTGATACTAAAATAAACATCTAATAACCCATATACACACACATGTACCTACTCACCAACCCATGCAGCCACTTATACACAAAGTGAAACACTGATACATATATTTAAATATTTAAACATTACTCGCTAATATATGTATTCACTAAGATACACTTAATAAGCCAGTTAACCAATCAATTTTTTTTCAAAACATCCATTTAGACACTTATTTAAACATTTATTCTTCCATCGACCTTTACAAATACATATATAAAGCATATTTATTTTTCAGAAAGACACACATTCACTGGATGGTATCATCAGTGATGTCATGAGTGATGTCACTGACCATGTCATGAGTGATGTAATATGTGACGTCATCAGCAGTGCATTGCAGGCGCGCAAGTTATAGTGAGTCCAACTAACTATAACGTGGGAATTTCAATGGTTTTATGTCAGTAAAATTTCCAGCTAACTATAACTGGTGTCAAACCTATGGTTTTTTCTGTGAATATATATCAGGTGTCGATCGCGAGCCTCCAGTAGCTCCCTGACACCTTCAGAGTAGTCTGCTGCCTTGAGTTCATTTATAAATAAAAGTAGTGTCACATTTTGTTTTTAAGAGTTAAGGGAAGGTTGTGTTTATTTTACATTATTATCAGGCTGCAGCTATTAGGGCCAGTTAATGAGTAGTGGTCAGTCAGATTTCTGACCCAGGCTGGAACTGGGGCACAGCAGCGAAGAACTGAAGCTCTGAGGTATTTAACTCTTAAATAAAAGTCCTTGTTAACTCAATATTTGAGTGTGAGAACAAAATGATGTTTTGGAATGCTTTTAAATGGAAGAAAATGAAAATTACCTTCAGTAGAAAATACGATGTGGCTAAAAGGAAACAGTATAGTGAAAAGCTGGCTGGCAATTCTACAAACACTGGCCCTAACAGGAACCTAGTGGAATCCTCCTCTAATGCAGACACCACCTCAACTCTGAGCTCATCGTGTGAAAGCATTGATCAAATGGGCAGCAGTAAAATCCATTTAAACATGAGCGAAGAACTGGATTTTTTAGTGGAGGAGAGACTGAGGACATTGCGTCCGAGACAGAAAAAACAATCAGACGCAAATGTAGAAACAAAAGACGACGGGCTCAGCGCAAACGCTGGAAAGCAACTCACAAAAAAGAAAAAGAAAACCTACTGGAAAAAGAAGGGACAATAAATGATAATACCGTGATTAATCTCAGTGATGTTGAACTCTCCACAGCAGAAGAACAATTGCTTGCACTGGGATTGAATTATTGTCCAGGAGAGAATTTCAATTATGCTAAAACTCGTATAGATGTTTACTGCTTCATACGTAAACTAAAATTTAAAAAGTTTTTTGCCTCTAAATCAGACAAAGGATATTCTGTTATTACTGAAACTATAACAACAGAAGAAGGTAATATAGCATCTTTGTTAGTTTCTAATGCTCCTGCATTGTTGATGTTTAATGAATGGGACAATGAGGCGTCTAATGTAGGTACTTTAGATTATGTTTATCAATCTACACAAGACAGGTTACGCAGAAAAGACTGTATACAAAAAGGTGCAGGTCTAAGTCCATTTAAACCTAACTCTGTGTTTGTACCTCTGATGCCAAAAGACAGCATTGATACATATCATGACATGGCTGTGTCTGATATTAAAAAGCTAAATCTTGCTGTTAGAAAAAACAAATGGCAACGTAGTGTTTTCTTTAAAAATGTGGCATAAACAAATTTGATGAAAAAACTCAGCAATAATTGTAATGTTGTTGTCAAAAAGTCTGACAAGGGCGGCAATGTCGTTTTGTGGCCAAAAGCAGATTACATTGCCGAGGCATAAAGACAATTGGCCGATACTGTTTGTTACACCAAAGCCAGTTCAAAGGAGTACGACAAAGCAAAAGATAACATATACAAATTGTTGTGTCAATGGAAAAGAGAGGGTCTCATCTCTAATGAGGAGTTCAAGTTTTTACATAATGAATTTCCTAAACTCCCCATCTTGTATCTTATTCCAAAGATACATAAAGATAGAGTGCCTGTTCCTGGTAGGCCTATTATATCGGCAATAGGAAGTATGGGAGAACATCTCGGTCAATACATTGACCATTTTTTACAAGAAATAGTCGTTACCCTTCCTAGTTATATAAAAGACACGGGACATTTCCTTACTAAAATAGACCACATAACATGGTCTGAAGGCTTTATGTTAATTACACTCGACATAGAGTCATTATACACCAGCATCGACCATAGTCAGGGTCTTGAGGCCATCAAGTATTATTTGTCTAAGCGTCCCATTGAATACTATACACATAGTAAAGTTATTCTTACATTAATTGAGTGGTGCTTACACAATAATTTCTTTCTTTTCAATGACACTTTGTACAAGCAACTGAGAGGAGTCGCCATGGGGGCCTGTTTCTCTCCCAGCTACGCATGTTTACATGTAGGCTGGTGGGAGGAACAGGTCCTTAGGCGTCTTCACAATGACATATTTGATAGACATGTTATTGAATATTATCGTTATATTGATGATGTGTTCCTAATATGGCAGGGAACCCAAGAATAGGCATTATCATTCATTGCCACCATCAATAATAACAATATGAATTTAAATTTCACTTCTATGATCAGTTCAATGCAGATTGATTTCCTTGATGTTAGGCTTCAAGTGAAAAATGGTATACTAAATACTACACTATTTCGGAAGCCCACAGCCGGGAACATCACGTTACATGCTGCTAGTTCCCAGCCCCAACATTTGATAGCCAGTATACCATATGGGGAGATCTTGAGATTAAAACGCATCTGTAGTGATCATGAAGATTTTTTAGCATGTCAAGACAATATATGTGCTCGTCTTAAAAATCGCGGATATAGCAATAAAGTTATTGCCAAGGCCATTAACAAAGCTCGTGAACGTCCAAAGAATTCTTTGTTCCCTCAGCTTCAATGTGAGAAAGCACCAGCCAATCAGGTTTCTGACAACCCCAGATTTATTACCACCTTTTCTAGGCAAGAAAGGAAGATCAGAAGCATTATGACTAAACATTGGCCAATTGTTTTGACCGATGTTATGCTACAAGAAAGATTGCCCAATACACCTTCTATTACTTTTAGGAAGGGTAAATCTATGGGTACTGAACTTGATATTAATTCTCCAGAAACCAGAAAACCAACTTTGTGGCTACACACTAGCAATGGCTTCAGACGGTGCACTTCCTGTCATGCTTGCAAATTTGGTTGTAACAAAACTACCTACCAAATACCCTTTCAGACATCCCCAGTTCCAATAAGAGGCAGTTACAACTGTAAAACTGAATGTGCTGTTTACGTTTTGACGTGCACTTGCGGGCTGAACTACATTGGTAGTACTAAGCAGCCAGTGCACGTCAGAATATTGCAGCACATAAGGGCAATATTGCATAATGACCCTGCCTATCCTGTAGCCAGGCACTTTGCTCAATGTCATAATAAGGACATCAACTGTGTCATACTATGTTGTCAGTGCCATTCCTGAATCTAAGAAGGGTGGCAATAGAGAGCGTCAACTGCGACAACTTGAAACGAAATTTATATTAGAGTTTGACAGCAAGTGGTCTCAGGGTTTGAATAACACAGAGGATATGCATACTTATCTTTAGGGTCATATTATCACTTACATTTGCCTGTGTCAATGAGTTTAAAACAATTGTTCTACCACTTCATTCTATGATATTCTTATACAATTGCAGTTCCATTGAACAAGTCAGCACCTTTTTTGCCTTATCTTGATTATTATTTTACAATGTGCTCATTTTTAGCAATTAAGCTACTTTCGTATAATTTTATCAATTTTAATGTTTTACCCGGACGGAGTATCTTATTATTGATGAATTGTTACACATGCTTGCTATGAATTTGTATATTGTATTTTATAATATTAATCAAGGTTTTATTATATTTATTGCACTGCACTTCTTTATGCTCATTTGCACATGACTGTCTTTTTTGCACTGTCTGATTAGTCCTTTTAATAGGAATTGTTTGCACTATGCACTTCAATCAAGTACTTGGTTGCTTGGATTTATCCGGATATTTTCATAATATACAAGATGGGCGCAAATTTATCATGTTACTTTGTAACACTGATACAAACTTGGATTTATCCAGTTAGAAATGTTTAGTATTTAAATAACTTGACTTTGCAAAAGAACGCTACAATTTATAAAATTAATGTATGTGCAATACACGAACATTTAGAAACATTTTATAAATTATTTAAATAGCGACTAAAGCATGTATTGATGTCAGGTGTAGAAGAAATACTAGGCAGTATATGAGAACATAGTCTTTTTTCAATGCCTTTTAATCTTGTGAACCTCACTGAAATGCAACTCAGGTGTGCACTTTCACTAATTGTTTATAAAGAAAAAAATGGCGCAGTTTTAGCTGAATGTGATCAAGGGCTGCATAGCCCGAAACGCGTCGTCGTGAGAGGTGACAAATAAAATACTTCTTGCCTGAATCATTTGCTGCTGAGGCCTGAGTTTCCTTCTTCGCCAGGTGTTTGCTTGGAAGTGGTGGGTATCGTTTCGAATATATATATATATATATATATATATATATATATATATATATATATATATATATATATATATATATATATATATATATATATATATATATATATATATATATATATATATATATATATATATATATATATATCTATCAGGTGTCGATCGCGAGCCTCCAGTAGCTCCCTGACACCTTCAGAGTAGTCTGCTGCCTTGAGTTCATTTATAAATAAAAGTAGTGTCACATTTTGTTTTTAAGAGTTAAGGGAAGGTTGTGTTTATTTTACATTATTATCAGGCTGCAGCTATTAGGGCCAGTTAATGAGTAGTGGTCAGTCAGATTTCTGACCCAGGCTGGAACTGGGGCACAGCAGTGAAGAACTGAAGCTCTGAGGTATTTAACTCTTAAATAAAAGTCCTTGTTAACTCAATATTTGAGTGTGAGAACAAAATGATGTTTCGGAATGCTTTTAAATGGAAGAAAATGAAAATGAAAAGTTGCCTTAATGAGTAAGTTAACTCTTCATTTCAATTTGCTCCTATTTCAAAGTGTCACATTTAGAAACAGAAGGCCTCTTGCTCCCAGTGGCCCGTAGACGCTGTGCCATATGTATACCTGAAAAATAGCACTTTTTTTAAATGGGGAAATTTAAAGTGCAGAAAAATATTCCATAATATGAAAATGTTTGCAGGACATGTTTCTGCTCTTTAAATTTCTCCCATTTAAAAGATGGTTGTAAGTTTTTGTAATACATGTAACAGTTCCACATATGCCAAAAGGTATGTTTGTGCCACAAGTGCATAATGAACAGACTCTCAGTCACCCATACACATATATCCATTCACACGCACACATGATAATACATCCCAAAAACACACGTTCTCATTGATTTGACACATGACAGCCCTATCATAGTGCCCCTAGTAAAAGTATTTTGTTCAAACCATAGTATCTGGTTATCTGGACATTAGAAATAAAACGAATGAGGCTTGGCATGGAGGAGTTTGGTAACAGTGTGCAAGCTGGTCAGTCTTCAGTAGCTATGAGTTTTACTGATTAGAAGGAGATCTCACTACAGAAAAGGTTGGAAAACTGCAGATATCTAATTGTCTGTCAACACTTCATCCAGGAAGTGTTGGCAGCCATCTTGAGACTAAAAGAAAAGGGGACAGGGTAGGAATATTATGACCTCCTACCCCCTTTTTTAGGGTCACCCTAGGACACTGCCATTGCAAAAAAACATTTTTAAACATTTTTTTTGCTGAACACAGTTATGGATTTCCGAATTCAGAAAAAACACGAAAAAAACTGCAGTCTCCCGCACATATTCATGATATAGCCCTCAGGTGGGGCAGATTCCAGACCATGTGGGAAAAAAGGAGAGGGGCGCACAGGTCCCCCCTCCTATGGCTCTATTGATCTCTGGGAACCACCACCTCTTCAGAGCTTTATGCTTGAAATGGAGGGGGCAGCGTTGAAGCTCCCTCCATGGGCTCAAGGGAGCCCCGGGGACCACCACCTCCCTGGGACATTATTTTTAAGGTGAAGGGCCACGCGAACCTCCCTCCTGGGGCTGTTTAAAGTCCTGGGGACCACCACTTCCAGGGGCTACAATACAATATTTAAAGGGGGGCTGTATGGATCTCCAGTGGACCACCACCTCCCCAGGGGCCTATAAAATGTATAAAAGAGGGAGGGAGACCGCACGAGTGATGTCACTGACCATGTCATGAGTTATGTATTATGTGAGGTCTTGAGCAGTACTTTGCAGGGACATAAGTTATAGTTAGCTCAGGTAACTATAACTGCTGAAATTCAATGTATTGCTACCAGTGAAATCTGAGCCTAGCTATAACATCCCTGTAACCTTTGTTTTTTTCAGTGAAAATATATGACAGACACTCCTTGACTGCTCAGTACTAAACAAACGGCACTCTGGGTAGTATTCACTTCAAGTTTGTCACAACAAGAGCTTATGAAACAGAAACGCATCTGGCACTTTGCTTTTGCCACATGGATTAAAAACTTGAAGTGAATACTACCCAGAGTGCCATTTACTTAGTACTGGTAGACAAGGAGTTTCCTTCATTTATATATGCTCTGACACAAGCATACATCGAGCACCCCGGGTGCTAAGGAAGTGTGCTGGTCAACACACAGCACGGATCAGCTTATATACCCCAGGATGACCGATTGTAAGTTCAATTATTTCATTATTGGAGAACCCTCTAGATTCATAGATACCTTTTTATTTCAATATGTTACAGCCATACCATCATATTTGAGAGTCTCAATGGACTTCCTCAACAAGATTCTAGGATATTCAGTGGAAATATAATTAACATCTTTGTACATGTCAATTTGTCATTGTGATGCATGTAAATATTTTTTAAGCGCTTGTTTGCTAACTTATATGGAGCATACCAATATGCTAATAGATATGTTTGAATACAGCTTAACAAACAATGTTTTATATATTATGGAAATCTTTTTTTTACAAAGCCAAGGAACAGCTATGGGGACATTATTTGCTCATACATATGCAAATCTATCAATGGGTCGCTAAGAAGCTGAGACTGTCTGGACTGAGGAGAATAAGAGGTACTGAAACATAATGAACTCTGGACACCTATATAGATGACCTCTTCCTAATTTGGAAGGAGACATCCGGAGTTTGGAAGAGTTTATCACATCATTAAATAACAAAACCTGTAATCGGAGGTTCACATCCACAATCAGTCCATCACAGATAAACTTCCTAGATATAGAAATGTATATAAAATAATTTAAACTATGCAGTGAAATCCATCAAAAAGTTACAGTAAGTACTAGCATATTGTACGCAAATAGTGGGCATCCTAAAACTTTAAAATGCAGCATCCAGTAGGGGAATTGCTCAGAGATTTCTGATTTTGAAACACAAATTCATTAAGTGTTTAAAAGATTTGAAGCAAGAGGATACCCTACAAAAGTGTTAATAAGTGCAAAGAACAGAGTGACAATGAGAAGGCGAGAGAAATCAGAGGTTTCAATGTAGAGAAACAAATTGGAGCTAATGAATTATGATTAATCATGGATTATAATATTGAACATCAAGAATTGAGAAGGATTTTAATAAAAATTCGAAAATCCTATTATGTTATGAAAATTGAAAAGGTATTTAAACCAACTTCCTGAAGGATAACGTATCAGAAAGTATCATCCCTAAGTGATATACTTGTACAAAGCTGTCTGCCAACTGTTAAAAAATCAATAAGTAATTGGCTACAGGTGCCTGGCTTTTGGAAATGTACAAAATGTAAAGCTTGTGAGCATGGCATCATCAAAACGTCATATAGACTACATAATGGGAAAGAACGAAAAATCATGGAACACATAGCTTGTGAAACAAACTTTGTAATCTATGTTCTTCAATGTACATGAGCAAAATCCTATGTAGAAGAGTAAAGTCAAATCAGGAATATTACGGCATCTACGTGCAAAATCAGAATCACAACAACCCAATTGACAAGCTCTGTTGGGATAAACATGAAGGAAGCACACAAGAATTGATATTTGGGGATAAAACACATTAAAGTTGGAGAACAAGGGGGCAATAGATAATTAAATTTAAGGAGAATGGAATCAAGATTAATAATATTGATGGTTGCAGAGGCCCCCTTTGGACATAATTTGGATGCTGATCTTGATGAACTACAACTTTTTGTAAGAAAAGAAGGTTTTAGAAAATGATTGTCATACTTTGACTGTATGTTCTGTTGTATACCTCGTCTGCTCACATAATTTAAACCGTTTTTTCTGATCTATGCTTCTTCTTTTGAAACATCACTGTAGACAAATTTTTTTCATTAAGATTCTTATTGGATATATAATTGAAGATGAATTGATTAAAGGGACTGAATGCACTTACACTTTTTTACTCTTTGGGAGGGTGAAATAAATCATGGGCCCTGTCACTTTAAATATGCACTGACACTTTATATATGTATAGCACTTTAGAAGAGGTAGTGCACAAAATAGGATGCACTGACACTTTATATATCTATAATATCCTCAAATTTTATCCTGGTTTGAATTAAACGGCAGTTCAGAAAATGTAGTTAATTAAATTATGGCACATGCACATTATGCAAATCCTATTCATGTAAGTTAGATGAACTTGTTTTTAAGGGCTGTGAAGCGGGCCTTTTTAAACTTGTGTTGACCCCTCACTTTACTCTGTCTGGCTTTCTTGTTTATCGACCCCCTGGAGTGCCTACTTCCTGGGCGGCCTCCTTTCATGAAGTAATCTCTCCTCATCTTTTTTAAAGCAGCCAATTTCATGGTCCTGGGGTACCTCAACATACATTTGGAAAACCCATCTTGCTCTACCAGCAGCATGCTGATTTCAGATCTTGCAGCAATGAATTTGCCGCTATGTAATAGAGGCCCTACTCACAAGGCAGGCCATTTATTAGATACCATTTTTTCCAATCTTCCTGATATTCAATGTCTTCCACCTCGACCCCTATGCTGGCCAGACCATTACGCAATTGAATTTTATTGCACTGAGCCTACCAACTCACCCATAATGATCTCTGGCCCACAGCAGAAATCCAGAAACTGGAGTAAACTAGACATGAAAGCTCTAAATAAGGATCTTTCCAACAGTTTTCCTTTTATCACCCACGTTTCTACCTCCTCTCTCGATATGATCCAAGAATGGTTCACAAAAGCACTCGACCATTGTCTTCCAAACTCTAAGAAAAAAGCATACAATCACCGCCCTCCTGCACCCTGGTTCACGGAGCTACTAAAAGAAGAAAATAGTAAACGTAAAAACTTAGAAAGACACAGGAGAATATATTATACCACTGAGTCCAAAATAAAATATAAAAATGCCCTAAAAAATACCATGCAATTTGCAAAGAAACACGTGCAAACTACGTCACACAAACCATTTCTAATGCACAAAACCGTCCGCGTACATTGTTCTCGATGGTAAAAAAACTTTCAGGATCTGATACTCAACCCTTGCCCCCAGTTTTGTATGAGGCACATTGCAACGACCTGGCCAACTTTTTTGTGAACAAAGTTAAAAACATCCGCTCCATAATAGGTAGCTTTCCAAAAGACACAACTATGGATCCAAACCCTGAACAGGAGGTGTCTAACAGCACCGAATCTATTAACAAATTAGAATCTTGGCCACTACTAGATATTAGCTCATTCATTAAATATCTGTGAAGTATTAAATCAGGCTCACCCAGGGATATTTTACCCCCTAGGATACCACAACAACTTAATTTTCCTGCCCTTGAATTAATTATGAATCTACTTAATGCCTCCATACAGGAGGCTAGCGTTCCCGCTGCGTGGAAGCATTCTATGATTCTTCCACTTCTGAAGAAAGCTAACGCTAACCCTGCCCAGCTTTCCAATTTTCGGCCTATTTCCCTTCTCCCAATTTATTCGAAAATTCTAAACAGCATATAAATGACCAGCTGTCACAGTTTACTGAATCTTCCAAATTCCTGCATGATTCCCCGTCCGGTTTCAGAGCCGGTTTCTCAACAGAGACTACCCTGCTGGGCGTCACGGAAATGCTGAGACACCGTTTGGACAGGGGAGATACAGCAGCACTTATATTACTCGATCTAAGCGCTGCTTTTGATACGGTGTCTCACACTGTGCTAATACATTCCCTTCAAGCCCTTGCCGTCTCAGGGGCAGCCCTGAAATGGCTGGTATCTTTCCTAACCAATCGCACATATCAAATATTTTCTGATGCCGCCACCTCAAAAATTTACTCTTCTGAGTGTGGATTCCCACAGGGCTCCATTCTTAGCCCACTATTTTTTAATGTCTATGTCAAACCATTGGCAACCATTGTAGAAGAAGCCGGGCTATCTCTGTTCTCCCACGCAGACAATACCCAGATCATCGTCTCTCTTTCCTCTGAGAAGGAATCTGGTCCATCCGTTTTACAAGATGGCTTAAAAAAAGTTGCTGCATGGATGCAAACAAAAACATGCTTAAACTTAATGGTGATAAGACCGAACTTCTTGTTTTTGGGAATAACAAAGAACTTTCGGGCCCCCATCACTGGCCACTGAACTGGGGAATGCCCCCCAGCCCACTCAACAAGCCCGTAACCTGGGCTTTATTGTGAATGATCAGCTGTCCATGAGACAGCAAGCTGTAAAAGTGGCATCCACCTGCTTCACTATATTAAAGTGGTTAAAAAAAGTGGTTTGGATGCTTCCCTGGTCTACCCAGAAAACAGTGGTCCAAGCACGTTTGACCTAAAGAATGGTCTATGGCAACGTCCTCTATCTAGGGTCTAATAAAGATATAGTGCGGAAGCTACAGGTAGTGCAAAACGCGGCAGCGAGATTATTATGCCGAATTCCCAAATTCACTTCCATCGCTGGTTACTTACGTGATCTCCACTGACTAAAGGTGGAAAGTCGTATTAAGTTTAAAGCACTATGGGCAATTTGCAAAACGCAATTAAGGAATTTTAAGAAATCACAAAAAAAATGCGATTTTGTACATACATACCTATTTGCGATTCTCAAATAGCGATTTCCTAAAAATCGCTATTTGGGAATCGCAAATCAGGTTGATGATACATATGGGCCTAGGTTTTTTATTTAAGATCAAGTCTGGCACTGCCCCCCAGTATCTGCAGTCCCTGGCCCAACCCTACTATCCCTCACGACAATTGCGGTCCACTACTCAGGGAAAAATTGTGGTGCCCAGGATTAGACTCTCACGGATGGGAGGCCGTTCTTTTTCCTTTCTTGGTCCTACTATGTGGAACACTCTGCCCGCATCTCTCCGGCTTGAAACAAATTTCACAAGTTTTCGCAATAACTTAAAAACCTGGCTATTCAACCAATAATTTCAGCGCTTATTACCTGCCTGGCCGGCGCCGGGAAACCCTTGTTAAGGTAGCTGCGCGCCATACAAAAGCAATTTAACATAACATAACATGCAATAAAGCTAACAAAATTATCACTTTCCGTGCTCAGCTAAGAAATTAATTGGAAGATTGGAGCAATAATTCCCCATATATTGATATTAGCAAAAGTATCCCCTTGGAATGACAACTAGAACATCATACTTTATTAAATTCCACTAAAATAGTTTAGCATCTTTTTGTATTGAGAGCAAAGAGAGTCTACTAAAAGTCTTCACTTTGAACAATCCATGGTTGGATCAAAAGAAACACAGGGAACATCATTCACCCCTTCAGCGCTGATGACAAAGCCAGCTCGTCATGGGCATTACCTGCGCTGTGCTTATGACGAGCTGGCTTTGTCATGTAAAATGGGATTCATGGAATGTCGATTCAGAAAAGGGGGTGGTGATGAACAGAGTGTCTGAATTAAGCAGACCACTCTTACCCAGTCCAAAGATCAGGGCTTGATCCATCACTGTTATTTATCTCACTGCCCCATCCCAGCTCAGAAATTGGCTATATGCAAATCAGTCTGTCCCTGGCCCAGTGCATCATGGGAACAGGGCAGACTAAACTACCAAGCCAATTCTTCACCAGAAAGGAGACAAGCTACCGGGGACCGGTTTCTGGCATTTCAGCCGTCTTCGGCCCGGCTTGCTTGAATCCTGATGGAGCAGTGAGAAAGGGACTCATGTCTGAGTATACCCTGCCACACCTATAGTGGCCAAAAACGATTCAGAAAAGGGGGTGGTGATGAACAGAGTGTCTGAATTAAGCAGACCACTCTTACCCAGTCCAAAGATCAGGGCTTGATCCATCACCGTTATTTATCTCACTGCCCCATCCCAGCTCAGAAATTGGCTATATGCAAATCAGTCTGTCCCTGGCCCAGTGCATCATGGGAACAGGGCAGACTAAACTACCAAGCCAATTCTTCACCAGAAAGGAGACAAGCTACCGGGGACCGGTTTCTGGCATTTCAGCCGTCTTCGGCCCGGCTTGCTTGAATCCTGATGGAGCAGTGAGAAAGGGACTCATGTCTGAGTTTACCCTGTCAGGATTCAAGTAAACCGGGCCGAAGACGGCTGTAATGCCAGAAACCGGTCCTCGGGAGCTTGTTTCCTTCCCAGTGTAAGAATTGGCTTTTGTAGTTTGGTTTGCCCTGTTCCCTTCATGCACTGGGACAGGAACAGACTAATTTGCATACAGCCAGGTTCTGAAACTGGGATGGTGCAGTGAGCTAAAAAACGGTGTTGGATCTAGCCCTGATCTCTTGACTGGGTGAGAGCTTTCTGCTTAATTCAGAGACTCTGTCCCTCACCACCCCTTGTTGTAAATATTTTTGTCCACCCTAAGCGTGGAAGGGTATTCTCAGATGTGAGACCCTTGCTCATTGCACCATCAGGATTCAAGCAAACCGGGCCGAAGACGGCTGTAATGCCAGAAACCGGTCCTCGGGAGCTTGTTTCCTTCCCAGTGTAAGAATTGGCTTTTGTAGTTTGGTTTGCCCTGTTCCCATCATGCACTGGGACAGGAACAGACTAATTTGCATACAGCCAGGTTCTGAAACTGGGATGGTGCAGTGAGCTAAAAAACGGTGTTGGATCTAGCCCTGATCTCTTGACTGGGTGAGAGCTTTCTGCTTAATTCAGAGACTCTGTCCCTCACCACCCCTTGTTGTAAATATTTTTGTCCACCCTAAGCGTGGAAGGGTGTTCTCAGATGTGAGACCCTTGCTCATTGCACCATCAGGATTCAAGCAAACCAGGCCGAAGACGGCTGTAATGCCAGAAACCGGTCCTCGGGAGCTTGTTTCCTTCCCAGTGTAAGAATTGGCTTTTGTAGTTTGGTTTGCCCTGTTCCCATCATGCACTGGGACAGGAACAGACTAATTTGCATACAGCCAGGTTCTGAAACTGGGATGGTGCAGTGAGCTAAAAAACGGTGTTGGATCTAGCCCTGATCTCTTGACTGGGTGAGAGCTTTCTGCTTAATTCAGAGACTCTGTCCCTCACCACCCCTTGTTGTAAATATTTTTGTCCACCCTAAGCGTGGAAGGGTATTCTCAGATGTGAGACCCTTGCTCATTGCACCATCAGGATTCAAGCAAACCAGGCCGAAGACGGCTGTAATGCCAGAAACCGGTCCTCGGGAGCTTGTTTCCTTCCCAGTGTAAGAATTGGCTTTTGTAGTTTGGTTTGCCCTGTTCCCATCATGCACTGGGACAGGAACAGACTAATTTGCATACAGCCAGGTTCTGAAACTGGGATGGTGCAGTGAGCTAAAAAACGGTGTTGGATCTAGCCCTGATCTCTTGACTGGGTGAGAGCTTTCTGCTTAATTCAGAGACTCTGTCCCTCACCACCCCTTGTTGTAAATATCATGGAATGTCAGCACCCAGGGGGGAAAACCCATAGCACCCAAGGTGTTAAATGAGAGGTGGTCTGAGCGCTTGGAGACAAATATAATAACATGTACTTTACATATAGAATGTGCTGTAGATCAGGATATAATCTGAACACTTAGGGCCCGATTACGAGTTTCCACGGCCAAACTTCTGCACCGGCCAGACTCGCAGACGCCCGCCAGCCCACCAGATTACAAGTTATTTGTAGTCCAGCAGGCAGGTGGCGTGAAATTCCCAAGGCAGTGCCTCTTTTAATGGGTGCGGTTCCTTTAATAAAGATACTGCAATGGGAACGTCTCACAAGTTTCCTGCATGGCATGGACTCGAAAGTCCATGCGGTGCAGGGACTTCTTGTTATATCACCCTGTGTGCATGCACAAGGGAAGGAGGACCTGTAGGGCCCCCTTTGTTTCCTCTCCTCCAAGGTTTTTACGGAGGAGGAACCCCCATGGAAAACCTGTAGAAGAGGAAACTCATAAAAAGCTTGGCGGGACCATGGCAGTTCCGCTAAGCATATTGCAGCCTCTCTGATCCATGCCACCTCCATGGAACGGCGGTTCCCTGGCAGCAGCGGCGGTTACAGGGCAGTCCAACTGGCTAACTCATAATGGGGCATCAGACCGCTGGTGCTGCAGTGGCTGTACTGCTATTGCCGCACCACCAGGAGTCTGACTCGTAATCGGTACCCTTTGAGATATGTATATAAAATAGCCTTTCCCAAAAACAAGTCTAGGGAGAATTGTACTTTACAAACTTTGCTCAATTTAGTTTAGTTAACCCCTCAGAGATATCTTTAGGATTTCATAATACAAGATACATGATATAAGAACCATGATATAAGAAACAATGTTTTAAATAAAGTTGCAATAAGAACACAGATCCCACTGGAGGGAAATAATGGTCCACAACACATACCACAACTCACAAGCACTGGAACTCACTTGGAAGGCCCACCTGAGGGCAATTACTTACTAGCATGCAGAGGGGAGAAGAGGGTGTGATACTGCTTCTGTGGACTGTTACCAAGCCTCTGATGAAAGAACAGGAGCTCTGAAATGCATCAGGCTATGAAAAATGCTTGCAATGAAATGCCGGTTTGAAAGTAAAGTTTCTTAGGAAACATCCCTTGCTGAGTGTGTCTTCAATTTATGGGCAACACTTTGGAAATATGAAATATATATATTTATTTTTTAGCATTATATATATATATATATATATATATATATATATATATATATATATATATATATATATTATGCTCAAAAATTCTCCCCAACTTCGAAAGAAATATCCGCACTCACGGGGCTGAATCAGGAGGTTGTTTATTGTCAAACAACAGACAGACGCGTTCGCGTTTCGGCACACAGCCTTACTCGATGTCAGTAGCTACTAGACATTGGCATGCATTTAAAAAAAAATATCAAAACATTTTCCCCACAATAAAGGAAGGACTATAGCGTACTGACATTCACCAGCGCCATCTTGGAGTGATACATATTACCATGGATCTAAATGATCTTATACATGTGTTTCTCATGGTTTTATACTCCAATATCCAAGTACAGTCACCTATATGAAACAAAAGCGATTTATCGCTGCCTTACGGTTTCAAGCTTCTCATTACTTTACATTTCGAATAAATTAGCAACCGCCCCTATGCTCATGTAAAGAGACGGTGATGGTGTCAAATTACTTGGTCTCAAGACAAATTACGCCGTGTATCGGCCTTTATCCTCCCTCTTGTGTTATTCAAATCTGTGTTTAAACGAATCAACCATTTTTTTGCCAATATTTGTATATACATTTTTATACGTATTTTCATTGCATGTTCACCATAGCAAGAAATATATTGACAATGTTCACATTCCATTGCCCACTGAATTTCCAAATTTATAGAACCAATCAAGGAAAACATCCTAACTCATAGTTCAAATTCAAAATTGGAAATTAACGTCACATCCAAAGAAATAACAATGTTTCATCAAAATTGTATCACACACTGTTCTTTACAAAGCTGTCACATTTAATTCATCCCCAGCAATATCACAGCTTTATCATTACCAAATGCTTACGTTCCAGTATGTACCATGAGATCTTCCCCACTGTTCATACCCCAAGGGGTCTTCGTATGGAGGTCAATAATGTACCTCGATTCTAATCTCCGAAGTTTTCTTAATCGGTCCCCACCTCTGACTCTATCGGGAACTTGATCAAGACCTAAACAGATTAACTGGTTCCGATCGCTTTTATGTTTCTCAGCTAAATGTCTTGCGACCGGATACGATTGGTCCACCTTGTCTCATGTGTTCAAGTATTCGTATTTTGAATGGGTGCACAGTGCTGCCTATATAGCGCAACCCACAGGGGCAGATAAGACAGTACACCACATACGGTGTGCTGCAAGTGATGAACCTACTGATCTTCTTGACCATGCCTGTGTCCTGAATGGTATATGAAAGCGCTCTTTTGCTGTTACAACACGCTTTACATTTGTTACAGGGAAAAAAACCCTCATATCTTTGAGGGTGTTAGTTTATGGTGGTATCTTTTCCAAATGGCTACTTACCAACTGATCTCGATACATATATATATATATATATATATATATATAATATATATATATATATATATATATATATCTCCAACAAAGAACGCCCAGATTTGAGGCCGCACTCCGCGTTCAGGTAGGCAACAACCCTTTTTATTAATAAACATACAGCATTCCATCTCGTTCGATAGCATCCCCTTGGCCTGACGCGTTTCAAATCATTCTCGATTCTCTTCAGAGGCCGACATGAGGAAACAGTTCTTCGCTTCTCGCTGCCACACTCCCTTTATGCACTTACTAATTAGTTACTTGGCCTCCGGTGTGCCTTCACAGTCCAATTCATGTTCGTTGTGCATTGTGAGGAGTGTAGTAATTTTATGCAGTTTTAAACACTCCAGTGCGTGCGTTTCCTTAAGTCCATTTCAGGGGTCACATTTCAAAGCCCTCCAGTGGGCCCAAGATAGAGTTCTGCATGTTTCCAATTCTTTCACCTTCAGCGCCCATACAGAGAGGGACTGTACCCTTCTTGAGGACCCTCACTTTGCTCTTGGGGCGGTGCGTTGCCTCCGCAGCCGGAACCGCCGCGATGATTATCTCCAACAAAGAACGCCCAGATTTGAGGCCGCACTCCGCGTTCAGGTAGGCAACAACCCTTTTTATGGTTGTTGCCTACCTGAACCCTTTTTAGGGTTGTTGCCTACCTGAACGCGGAGTGCGGCCTCAAATCTGGGCGTTCTTTGTTGGAGATAATCAGATTTGTGGCAGCGAGCAGCGAAGAACTGTTTCCTCATGTCGGCCTCTGACGAGAATCGAGAATGATTTGAAACGCGTCAGGCCAAGGGGATGTTATCGAACGAGATGGAATGCTGTATGTTTATTAATAAAAAGGGTTGTTGCCTACCTGAACGCGGAGTGCGGCCTCAAATCTGGGCATTCTTTGTTGGATATATATATATATATATATATATATATATATATATATATATATATATATATATATATATATATATATATATATATATATATATATATATATATATATATATATATGTGTATATATATATATATATATATATATATATATATATATATATATATATATATATATATATATATATATATATATATATATATATATATATATCCAACAAGTGCAACCTCCCAGGCTCCAACCGCAGCGACCCAGGAAATCACGCAGATTTATCTATGTAAGCATACTCCAGTCCAAGATGGCCGCGATATTTGGGCCATGAGTCCGTTGTTTATTTTCTTCACTATTCACGTGAAACTTTATTTATTGTTTGCTCATTGTTTGTGGAATCACCCGTGACCAAGGCGAGTGTCTTCGCCGAAACGCGTTGGGTTTTTTCCGTGTTTCATCACGATGTTGCATTTAAATAAATAAATGGATTTGGAAAGGCGCACTTTGTATTGGATTTGATCTCTAGATTCTCGAGGAGAGTGCAGTAACGTAGCGCTGCTACGTATTGTGGACCTGAATATATATATATATATATATGCCCCCGGACGCCGGAAATTATCGTACTGCTTTACAGCTGACACCTGGAGGAAGGAAGAAAGCACCGGACGGTGTTTTTAACGGTGAATCAGCGAAAGCGGTCTATCAAAGGACGATCCGGTAAGGAGTGTGCATGTGTTACGGTGCTTGCTCACTGGATTAGCACCGAACATTTAACCTTTGTGGAGCGATTTAAGCTCGCAGCCTTAGTGCCGTAATGTCCGCAAATAAGTTGCGTGAGCGTGAGGAGGCGGCAGAGGCTATGTTCTTAGATTCCCCGGCTGGGGGGTCCGGCCAAGTCCCACAGGCAACGCAAGCAAACACAGGGAATCCCACCATTCGTGACTTGTTCAAGAAGTTGGAGAAGTTAATGAGATCAGAACAATCGAAGTGGTGGGAGCACAGGTCTCTTTCAAGGTACTTGCAAGTCAACAGAGTGCCGAGGGGGCTGAGAATAACACTAGCCCCTAGCTATGAGAACCCTGACCCGTTAATGCTTAAGGAATGGGCTGAAGCCAATTTAGAGTCATCAGCGAAGTTATTGAGAATCCTGGTGAAATATGCCTCAAGTGACCGGGATAAGTTGCAAGTTGAAATTGATAAACTGGAGGAGGAAATAACTGGACTGGGAGAAAACGATCAAGCCAAGAAATTACGTGAGGAAATGCTGGTCCGTTTGAATAAGGAAGAGGAGATTATTAAAAAGAGGAAGGCCTATAAATTTGAGAGAGATCGATTGGACTATGCTAATGGCCAAATCTTCACCTTTGCCAGGCGGTTCGATGGAGTAAAAGCAAGAGTCAGGGGGGCACAGGGTGGGGTGCCTGTCGCCCGTGACAACTCCATTTCCAGTTCGGAATTGAGCTCCAACATTGAGAGCGAACCAGAAAATGAAGGAAGAACGGACCAAGCATTGGGGTTTACCAGGCTTACCGTGGCGGAAGAGGTAGATTGTTTGTGCCTGGACCGCAAGGACACTTTGCGGTCGAGAACAAAACGAACACCAGGCGCAACTACCGGAGGAGCCAACGCCGCAAAAAATGCAGGAGCCGCAAAAGCACAAGCAAAGGGACCCCCGAGGGGCAGATGGAACCGCTCCCAGCAACGCAATCAGGCACAATCGAAAGCACCAGCTCAGTGATTAACCTTACAACAACAAAATTGACGAAGCAGGAGGAAGCAGTTCTTGCTTTGGGACTGTCATATTGTCCGCCAAACAATTTCAATTATGCAGATGCACGTATGGATACCTACAGATTTATCCGAAAGCTTAAATTAAGCAAATTCCATTGTCTTCAATCCAAAAAACAAAATCCTGTAGAAATTAATAGCCCGACTTTGCTAACTGTGGAAGACCAAGAGGATGTGAATACAATATGGTCTCTGCAAAATGAATCTGCTGGCAATGTAGGGGGCAATTGTAACATGGAGCGAATAAATGCAGCAGCAGGTTTGACATCGTTCAAGCCCAAATCAACATTCCAGCCCATTATGCTCCATGACAATATAGACGTTTATCATGATTTGGTGACCAAAGAACTGAAACAATTATATGTGGCCACTAATAGCAAACGTAATATCATGAGCAAACGTAATTGGAGCTATTTACAACTGGTGGAAAAACTTACTGCGGACAATAACATCTTGGTGCGCCAGGCAGACAAGGGGGGCAATGTTGTCTTGTGGCCTCGGAACTTATACTTGCAGGAAGCGGAGAAACAACTTAATGATCTTGCATGCTATAGAAAGAGCAACTGGCCAACATTGAAGGCAACATGGGGAGATCAGGCAGCCAAGCTCCAGGCATGGAGAAGTGCAGGCATCATAACGGAGGATGAGTTCCGATTCATGAGAAAAGAACATCCAGTGGTCCCTTCGTTTTACCTAATCCCCAAAGTCCACAAAGACAGTGCTGTGCCCCCGGGGCGCCCCATAATTTCCGCAATTGATAGCTCCTTGGAAAACGTGTCAAAATATATAGACTTCTTTCTTCAGGATTGGGTGAAAGGATTGAATTCATATGTGCAGGACTCAACAGATTTTATCCGCAAGACTGAACAATTGGTTTGGGGTCCAGACCTCATATTTATGACTTTGGATGTATCCTCATTATACACCTCAATTTCCCATCGAGATGGACTGAAGGCAATAGAACATTTCCTCAACAAACGCCCCATATACTATGGGGTTCACAATAGGATGCTGTTATCCATGGTCCAAATGTGCTTGGAGCAGAATTTCTTTCTGTTCAATAATCAGATTTACCATCAAATCAGGGGTGTCGCCATGGGGGCCTGTTTCTCCCCTAGCTACGCATGTTTGCACATGGGGCTATGGGAGGAACAGGTCCTGGCGGGAGATCTGCTAGAAACCATGGAACAGCAGGTGGTCACCTATTTACGATACATTGATGACCTTTTCTTTGTATGGAAAGGGACGGAGGAATCAGCAAGGAAATTTGTGGAAAGGCTGAATGTAAATAATTTGAATTTGCATTTTACATCTTGTATTGATGCGAAAAAAGTCTGTTTTCTGGATATGGAAATATATGTCAGTGAAAATCGTATGCAAACTAGGCTATACAGAAAGCCGACTGCTGGCAACACCATCTTGCACGCAGCCAGCCACCATCCTGGCCATTTGATACGCAGCATTCCCTATGGGGAAATGTTGCGTATCAGACGCATCTGTAGTAGCGAGGAGGAATGCACTAGAGCTCAGGAAGCTTGCAAAAATAGATTCCTAGCAAGGGGATACTCTAGATCTTTGGTTGAGTCCGCACAGAAGAGGACTCATCAGATATCCCGGGAATCCGCCCTTATCCCAAGGAACAGAGAGGCAGAAGCCACTGCGGGGGAAGGGGTTAGCAGTCCTCGCATGATTGTGACATATAGCAGACAGCATTCAGCTCTAAGAAAGATATTTTGCGATAACTGGAACCTCATATTGGGGGATCCGGTAATTGGTAACAAGGTATCGAAAAAGCCACTCTTGACCTTCAGAAAGTCCAAATCTATGGCTAATGCCTTGGTCCAGAATGCCTTAGAACCCCAGATGTCATCAACATGGAAGGCTTTGGGAGGGGGATTCAAAAAATGCATACAGTGTAAGGCATGCAAACATGGGACTAACAAATCCATCTATGTTGTCCCATTCTCCAGCACCCCGAGGAGAATTACTAAACGCCTTACTTGTAAGACAGATTACGCGGTCTATGTGCTGGAGTGCACGTGTGGTCTCAGGTACGTGGGTAGTACCCGCTTGCCGGTCCACAAACGTGTACCTCAGCACATTAGAGCTATTTCTAACAAAGATCAGGCCTACCCGGTTGCTAGGCACTTTGAACAGCACCATAGCTCCAACCCTATGCATCTGTCTTACTTTGTTATAGATGCAGTTTGGCCCATGAAGAGAGGGGGTGATCGAGAGGCGAAATTACGCCTACTTGAAACCCGGTACATCCTGGAACTAGACAGTAAGCAGCCACAGGGTCTGAATGCGACGGAAGATCTTTATACTTGTCTATGAAGTGATGGGAGTAATTACTCATTGCAAATTCTCCGCGCTTCTAGTGTTTTAGGGTAGTCCATTTATTTACTGTGTTTTGGAGAAATTTGCAGAATGGGTATTTGGTCTTTTTAAATTACAACACGGTTGTTGCTATATTTGAACATCTGACGCCTCCACACTTTCTGTGTTAAGAGCTTTTTTCAAATAGTAGGAGGATTAGTCCATGGAGTATAACCATGAGTTTAACACAACATGTGTTTCTTTTTGAATAAGTTTTGATTTCTTTTTCAAATATTGGTTGAGCACTAGCACGAGCACTTTAGGAAATTTCATTCACTTAACACTTTATTTAGCCAATGTCTGAATGTAATGTGTAACAATGTGGTGCTATCTTACAATATTCTGTGCCCACTGGGGCTTTATCTCTTTTGCCAAGTGCCTTGTACATTTGGGGAGTGAGTATTTCTTGTGAACAACTAATCTGTATGAATCTATGACATAAATGTTGTGGGTTCATGTTCACGATATAATTAACTTGTATTTATACAGTTATTCAAAACAACTTTAGTGGTTTTTTAAAGTATAAATATATATTTATATTTTATATATTAAGCCACTTGTACTTTAATCAAAGTATGTATATAATATTGGCATACATTTGATAGCACTTGGAAATGTAGTATTTTTTCTATGTTGCTGAATTTTTTGTAATGATTTGCGCGCGCACTTGCACTTTAAATGTATGGCATTGGCTGAAAGCAACTGGCCATGTGATCAAGCTGTAAAGGCGAAACTCGTTATGGCGGCGGCAGGCTTGCTGAAATAAACACGAAGGTTTAAGCACTGAAAATTTGGGTCCGTTCTTTCGTCAGCGCTGGAGTGTTGGGCTGAGGCGGCTGCCTTGGCTGGTGACGAATTTTCGTTCATATATATATATATATATACACACTACTATTATAAAGAGAGAACAGAAACCTTTTGGCAAGGTAAACTCAGGAACCACAGCGCCAATCCACACACCCAATACATTGTTGTAATCCTCAGGGTGTGTAGATAGACATAGGCTGCATAAAATTTAAAAAAACATAAATTAAAAAATTTAACTTTAAAAACAAAGTAGTCCCCTAAAAGTAGCGCCGGCCGTGACCTAGCGATGTCCGCAACGTGCGTGATGACGACAGGCGGGGAGGAGCGGTGACGAGCAGCGAGGAGTGGCGGTGAAGTCGGGAGCACGGGGAAGAGCGGCGGCTCAGGTAAGGCAAAGGCAAAGGCGAGGCGGAAGGGAGGCGGGAGGCAGGAGGCGGGAGGGAGGCGGTCTGGCCAATGTCGGGGCGGGAGTGCACCCAAGCCTGAAATGTTGCCCTCAGCCTCCTTCTGCCCCGGGCAACGCTGCCGCAATCCGGAAATGCTGCCCCCAGCCCCCTTCTGCCCCAGGCAACGCTGGGGCGGGCTGCTAGTATATATATATAACCTCACCAATTGCCACTCTGCTACCGAACATCCTCACAAGGGGGTTCCTCCGCGGTGATATATATATATATATATATATATATATATATAACGGGTAATGCTTTGGCCAGAAATAGCCCAGAAGATCAAAATCCAGGTTCATGGCTAACAACCAGAAAGGGCTTCTTCAAGTGTCCGTGCTGTAAAGTGAGTTTGGAATAAACAAGATCTCATACCAAACGGCTTTCAATGACCGTACCCAAATGATTAGCCAGCACTTGTCCTGTAAAACAGAATATGCAGTATATGCATTAGTATGCAGTTGCAATTTGTATTACATTGGTAGTACTAAACTGGCAGTGCATAAAAGGATACTACAACACGCTAGATCAATTGTGAATATAGACCCTAGCTACCCTGTAGTCTGAAACATTTTAATTATTGTTTTAGATGCAGTGTCACAGAAAAGAGGAGGTAAAAGGGAGGCAAAGCTCAGACATCTAGAAACCAGATATATACTTGAAATAGACACAAAACAACCGGGGGGGCTTAATACGAGCGATAAGATGTACACATACTTATAGATGTCCAAACTGCAATATTGATTCTGTACAGTAACATCTTAATTATGATTACAATCCTTTTCTATTCTTTTATGTATAAGGTCTTTTATGTATATTGTGTTTTCTAATTAGGGTTTTTTTCTAATTATGGCTCTCATGTATTAGATTTTAGCCAATTTTATCCAATTTTATGTAGTTGAAAAAAAATTATATTTCTTTTTATTGAATTTAAAACATGAACAATAAGAAAAAACAAGGCAATACAATCATTGAAATGGTGGCGCGTCCTGCGAGGGAGGAAAGCATACAATTTTGATACAATCACAACAGTACGGGATGGGGGAAAGCAAGGGGAATTGAGTATCAGGGGGTATAATTAGCTGAATTAGCAGTAGGAATGTCGGGTCAGAGGGAAGGTGGGGGGGACTCTGCTTGTGTGAAGGGAGGTGTACATATTTCACCTCGGTAGGAGTTCCACTGGCCCCAAACTTTCCCCCATTTACGAGGCTTGCCACGAGCCACGTATACCGTCTTCTCTCTAAACATACACCAGTCCATATTTTCCTTCCATGCCAGAACACTGGGCGGCCTCTGGGATCCCCACAATTACACTATATCTCTCTTGGCAATCATATTCCCGAGGGTCGCCCACTGCATCTGTGTCACATCATAGTCAGTCGGCTCCCAAACATTCAACAGGCATCTCCTAGCTTCAGGCAACAACGCAACACCCGTGACCTCTTTCATAACTTCATGCACTCTATTCCAGAAATGCACTACCACCGGGCACTCCCAGAGTATGTGGAGAAAAGTGCCCAAAGAGCCGCATCCACGCCTACACGTCCCGTCCAAGGAATATCCCATGCTGACCAGGCGAGGACCAGTCACATAAATCCGGTGAAGGATTTTGAGCTGTACGAACCGAAGGCGAGCCGGAATTGCAACCTCCTTAGGCGAGGATACAGCCGACTGCCAGTCCTAGTCATCCAACTCCAGACCATCGCTGGTCCAGGCCTCTGAGACAATGTAGGAGGTCAACCCTATTATTTATGAGTTTTTTGTAAATTAGAGAGATCCTACTGTCGGGGACATACCCATCCAGTATCTGATCTTCAAGGGGGGATGCCTCCGGGATAGTTGTACCCGACGGAAATACAGACAGCAGTGCGTGCCGAATCTGCACATACCGGAAAAACTCTATGTCACACAATTCATATTCCACCTTCAACTCCTCAAAAGTCTTGACCCTGTCCTTGATCCATACATCATTCACCCTGCATATACCAATCACGTCCCACCTGTCGAAGCCTTTCGACTTCCACAGGGAGCCCAGTTTCTCGGATGCGTAAAGTGGAGTCGCACGTGTCAGTCTATCCTTCCGTCCCATGGCAGCATTTGCACGATACCATACTTGCACCGCTATCTTGGTTGGACCCGTGAGCCCCTTCCCGGCCGATTTTGTAAAGATCACCCTGTTGTAGTCCCCACCAGGCAACTGCCACTTGTCCATTTTAAACGCAGGGTTTGATGCGGGACCGTACGAGCCATGATTAATCGCCCCCAGCTGGGAGGCCCAATAATAGCGCCTAATATCCGGGAGTGCGATTCCACCGTCGTACCATGGGAGTGTCAATTTGGCAAGGGCAATACGAGATCACCCGTCCCATATCAATTGTCTCTGCAGACTTTCCACCTCTCGAAAGTAGCTTGCTGGGATAGTGTCGAATGTATTCTGTAACGCATATAGGAACCGGGGTAACAACATCATCTTGATTCTTCCGTTGTCCCCTCTTGGACGCCGCTCGTCCAAGAGGGGACAACGGAAGTTTGCGCCATGCCTCAACATCGGACCTTAGGCGTTGAAGCGGGGGTAGCAAGTTACGTTCATAGCGGACCACTGGATCCAAGGCGATGAAGACCCCCAAGTATTTAAACCCCGCCTGCACCACCTGTATAGGGCCCCCTCGTGGCAAGAGAGGAGACTCACCCGAAAGAACATACACACAGGACTTGGACCAGTTAATTTTTCCCAAAGGAATTCAACACATCAAATAACACTATCAGCGACTTCTGAGGCGACGTAAGATACAGCAGGATGTCATCGGCATAGAGTGCCACTCGATCCTCGAAGTCCGGGCTCCATCGTACACCCTTCATCGATGGCTCCCACCTCAGCCAGGCTGCCAATGGTTCCAAAGCAAGGGCAAAAAGAAGAGGAGACAACTGGCATCCCTGGCGCGTGCCTCTTCCGAGGGTAAACGGGCCAGAGACTCGACCATTCACGACCACCTGGACCAATGGTTTCTCATACAGTAATTTCACCCAACTAATAAATACAGGGCCAAAACCAAACTTAGCAAGGGCTGCCCAAAGGTACGGCCATTCTAGCGTATCGAACGCCATTGTGGCGTCCAAAGAGGCCAAAATGGCCGGCTCACGTAGCGCCACCGCCCTCGCGAGGGCGCCGTGTAGGCGCCGGAGATTCAATGCATTGTTACGGTGTGGAATGAAACCGGATTGATCTGGGTGGATCAGGTCGCCAATGACAGTTATCAAGCGGTTAGCGAGCACTTTTGCGAGGATCTTGGGCTCAGCATTTAAGAGAGAAATAGGTCTATACGATGCGCAGCGATCTCTCGGCTTCCCCTCCTTATGAATCACGACAATCGATGGAAGTCGTTGATCAGAAGGGAGGGAGCCTGCTTCTAACGACTCCAAAAACATCGATCGGAGATATGGTGCTATTTTGTCCGGGCACAACTTGTAGAGCTCAATGGGGAGTCCATTAGGGCCCATGGCTTTTCCCGACCGCACGGAGCGGACAGCAATCGCCACCTCCTCGACGCAAAGCGTAGCATCCATCAATTCCCTATCTAATTCCGATAAGCGAGGCAGTGCTATATCTCGTAGAAGCAAATGTGAGTCCTGCTCAGGCCTGTCTGATACAGGGGAGTATACAGTTCGGAAACATTCCGAAAAACACTCAACGATCTCAGTAGGGTCAGTTACTTTCACCCCATCCACTCTCTCAATCAAGGGAACCACGCTACTAGCCCTCTCCTTCTTGTCTAGCCAAGCTATCAACTTTCCCGCCTTATCACCAACATCATACAGACGTCCTTGCTGCTCTCTGCTCATCACCTTGGCGGCATCCGTCACCCGTGCTCTATAATCATGTTGTTTAAAACTAAGGAGGTGGAGCTTGTCCTGGGCAACACCACTTTCCAATTCCCTTTCTAAGTCAGTCATTTCAGTCTCAAGTCGGACAACTGCCTCATGCTTACACTTCTTTGCGCTACTGATTAGTGACAGCGCCTGGCCACGGATAACAGTCTTGAAGGCTTCCCATAGTAAGACAGAAGATGACACAGACCCCTCATTTTCCAGGAAGTATTGATCCAATGAGTTGACCAACTCTGCAAGGATCTTAGGGTCGCGGAGATACCAAGGGTTAATCGAGGCTACCCGGCCCTCAGTTCCCAGACTTGTTTCCAGGACAAGCCATAGAGGAGAGTGATCTGAAATACCCCGCACCAGGTGTCTGATCTCCTTGATAGAGGAGGCCTGTGCCGCAGGCATCAGTATGTAATCAAGTCTCGAGAGACTACCATGAGCACCAGAGTGAAATGTGTACTGCAACTGCCCCGGATGCAGCAGTGTCCAACAGTCTATTAATCCCAGAGTATTCAGGAAGCCACCCAGCCAGGACCGGGACCTCACAAGTTCCCTTGGGGGGGTAGCGGTCGCTGTTTCTGGACACTACTGAATTAAAATCACCACCCACCTCCAGGATGCCTTCCGGGAACCCCAGAATCACTCTCCCAAAGTCGGCAAAGGTTGTGGTCTGGAGGCCAGGCGGGACATAAACAGAAAGCAGGGTGATAACCTTCCCCTCCCATCTTCCAATAATGGCGGCGAATTGCCCCCTATCATCCAGGCGGACGTTATCGACCTCCAGAGGGAGGGAACCCCTAACCAGGATACCCACACCCCTAGAGCCTGTAGTGAATCCTGAATGCGCCAGTAGGCGGTAGCCCCGCCGATTCATAGCGTGGCATGTGTTCCCTATCAAGTGTGTCTCCTGCAGCAGCACAATATCAGGGGAGAGACGTCTTAACAGTTGTAACACCACACTACGTTTTATCCTGTCCCTCAACCCATTAACATTCCAACACAATAGTTTCAATCCCCTACCCCCCATCCCTGAAATAGTTGCTGCACCCTCCCCACAACAAACGCGACAATCAAGTACAGAAGTCCATCAATACATTGCCTTGAAATGAACCAAACATAAACAACTTCCCCCCTCCACCCCCAACAACCTCCCAAAACCAGACCCACCACCCTGCACCCCTGCGTTAGACTCAAAAGCCACCCCAACTTGCAGTGTGCCTGTCGCCCTAACATATAACTAGTCTACGAGAAGAAACCCCAGAGGAGGAAAAGACTCACCCCCCCCCCCCCCTGCCACCCCTGGGTAACCACCTCTAGCAAAGTAAGTTTAAGAATCATCAAACCACAGCTGGAAAGTCTATATGCAGTCCCGTGAACCAAGTCCGTTTCTCATTCCTGCTCCATCAGACCACCTTCAGCTTCTCCAGAATGTTCCGAGTGTTCCTGCTGCCTTGGCAGCGTGTCGAGCCAGTCACTTACAGCCTCGGGATGATCAAAAAAGAACGTTCGATCTCCATATTCCACACGTAGCCGCGCTGGAAAAAGCATTGCGTATTTCATGTCCCTGTCTCTCAGTCGTCTCTTCATCCCCTGGAACCCCATCCTTTGTTTCTGCACAAGCTGGGTGAAGTCCGGATAAAAACTCACCGTGGTTTTTTCGAATTTCGTGGGGCCACAGGAGCGCGATGCCTGCAGGATAGCGTCTCTGTCGCGGAAGTTAAAAATCCTGGCGATTATGGGCCGCGGGGCAGCACCCGGCTTAGGTTTACCTCCCAGCACCCTGTGTGCCCGCTCCACCACAAAGAAGTTGCTCAGGCCTTTAGGTGCAAGGTGGTTTACTATGAGGTCCTCCACGAGGAGGTCAACAGTTGGGCTATCTGTTTTTTCTGGGACACCCACAATACGAACGTTATTTCGTCTTGCGCGACTTTCGAAATCCTCCAGTCGGCGAGAAAAGAAATCGGCTGAGGACCGCAGATTACGGACCGACATCCGTCATGAGGCTGGAGGTCTTCACATCCAAGGACTTGACTTTTTCATTAGTCTTAGCTAAATCCGCCCTGATCAGATTGACGTCGATTGCGACGGTGTCAAGTTTTTGGGCCAGAGTCTCGTATTGTTGGTCAATAGAGGTCTTCATGCCAGCAATGGCGCTCATGACATCACGTAGAGTCAAATCCACTCCTGCCGTCGAATCGTCTCCCGTATCTCCCAGAGTCTTACTCGCCCCACCGGGGGATCCCTTAGGCTGGGTGTACCTGTCCATAACGTTCGATTGTATGGTACCCTCACGGTGGCCAGTCTTGGTCTTTCGCCTCTCGATCTAAGGTTTGCCAGCCATCTTGGAAGCTGCGCCCCTGAGGGGTAAGCATGAGCGAATTTTGCGGATCTCGCGTTCGCGAATTTTGCGGATTTGCGGATTCGCAATCCGCAAAATCCGCGAATTCCCGGGAATTTGCGGATTTTTTTTTTGTGTTCGCCCGTGTTTCTGCCAGTTCGCGAGGGTTTTGTACACTTTCGCAAATTGCGAACTTACCTGTCGGGTCGCAAGTTTCGCGAACTTGTTGTTTCTACGTGTCCAGCCTGTTTGGGACACTCTTCTTCATCACTGCCACTCTCTGTCACCACTGCCACTCTCTGACTACTCATGCCACCCTCTGGCCCACCCATGCCACCCTCTGTTTCATCACCACACCCTCTGGTTGTCCAGTGTACATTATTTTCGGCAAAGCAAAGCACACCTTCCCTGCCTCAAGTGACCTGAATTAATTTGGGGCTGATTAATGTGTCACAGAATATTTTTTTAGCTGGCACCTGCTTCCTTAGTGCGCCCTGATTAGTGATCTTTTGCACTTGCTAAGTGCTTTCATTGTTGCAAAATTAGTTACAACACCTGCCCTGCCCCAACTGACAATAATGAATTAGGGGCTGATTAATGGATTTTAACTTCCAGCCTGGCTCCTGCTTGTCTCCCTTAGCTGTAATTCAGGACCTTTGTGGCATATGTGTAACTATTCTGAGGTTCAGAGCAGGGTCACATAATAGTTTCAACTGGCAACTGAACTCTGGAGGGGCCCCTCAGGAAGCACTACAGGAAATGGCTACTAATGATGAGCCTGAACTTTTGAACCTGGTAAGTAGTTACTTTCAGTTTTGCTAAAATCGTATTTCTGCAATTTTGCACTTATTCGCGGGGCGCGAACTCACGCGAACTCACGCGAACAGTGCGAGCAGTGCGAGCAAAATCCGCTGCTCGCGGATTTGCGGATTTTGCGGGAGATTCGCAAATCTCGCGGATTGCGGATTTCCCGAAAATCCGCAAAATCCGCGAGCGGAACGGATTTTCCGCCCATGCCTACTGAGGGGACCTTGAGACCTGGTTAAAATAGCTGCGTTCAACTCACCCAAAGGGGTTCGCTAGGGGAGCAGGTTACCACTCGCCGTACAACGAACAGTGACTTTCACTCACGGCACTAGAGCGAAGTTGCGAAGTGGAGCAGACCCTGAGTGGCAGAAGCGAAACCGATGTTGGGGAGGGTACGAGGCCAAAAGCGAAACCAAAGCTAAGACCTGGATAGAGAGTAGATTCAGGCTGGCCGATGTTGTTCAATTACTGCCCGGGCAGGCCGTTGACTCGAGCCCGGGGCAGTTCCGTGGAGCAGGCCGCAAAAGTTCAGAGTTACGTAAAATCGGTTCCCAGGGTCCAAATCAATTTCTGAAAACAGCTATTATATCAGCTGGGTTGCATCTTCAATAACCCGTTGTCATAAACCAGGATAATAGTCAGGATAAGTGCCGGAGGTGGCGAAGGACCGGGAGCCCTGTTCTCACATGGCCATCACGGTTGCGCGCGAAGCTCCTCCCCCAGTTGAAATGATTTTATATAATATATTTCATTGTGTATATGTATATCCTCGAGGGGCTGTAGGTGGCGCTGGACTAAGATGACCACGCTCATGTGAGGCTCCTGCCCTTCTGAGCAGATTCTCATCCTCCAGACCATCCTGCCGCTTTATTACCACCCATCCTTCTCACCAATGACTTTGTGAGAGTGTGAGGAACCCGCCACTACCAAGCGTGCTGAGCTGCCTGCTGCGGGAGTTGAATTACGAGTGTGGAGACCTAGCCGCGGGCTGCACCTGGTTCCCGCCATCCCCCTGATCGGCTGCCGCCTTTACTCTGGGCCGGGGATCGTAGGCCTGTGGGGGCGGAGACGGCCTGGCGATGACACGCTGCAGGGAAGCTGCCCTAAATGACCGAGCTACTGGCGGAGAGCGTCTAGAAGATATAGTGGTGCGGCGCTGAAAAGTGACACTGCACTTCGCATGCTGAGGCAGAGTTACTGGACCACATGCTGGGGCCCATCTGCGGACTAGCTCCCGTCCGGATACAACAGCTACTTGAGACCGGGGTTTGAGGGCCTACTTTTGGCGGGCTGACTTTCGCGACCATATCACCATTTGAACGGTACGTGCAACCCCGATTAAAGGACGGCCCCCGCAGCTGCAGACCTCATGATGGAGTAGCGCCCCGAATGTGACCAAAGCTGTGCTTTGCACTACCCTCGCTGCAGACGCTGCATATAGTGTGGACACGGCGGCGCCTACGGCCTACCTCCTAACCTCACCCTAACGAGGAGCCTAGCCTCTTTCATTGGGATACTCTGTGTCACTGTGCACCACCCGGACCCCCTTACACACGCCAGGAGCGGCTCTTTAGAGCGAAATTGTTGGTCGCCTTGGGGTACACTTGGGCCACTTGTGTTTGAACCTTGTGCAGGAGACGTGCGCTCTGATGCCGCCATTTTGAACTACCCGCCCCTTTGAGAGTCTTCCCCCCTGGCTCACACAGCGAGACATACTGTACATCGACAGCTACCTGGTGGGGGTCAGCATCACACGAGCTACAAACACACGGCGGGAATTTGAGGTTTCGCAGGCCCATTGTCTCATTGCGCCTCAGGTCCTGCCCTGCTGGTAGTAGGAACTGGCACTTCGTACAGGGCGACGTGGCTGCTGAGCACCTCCGGCCCTCTGCGTTCAGCCGGGCCCGTCATTGACTTGCTGCGCACCGAGTTGTGGCCTCAGTGGTGGCCACCCTTTCCCCCACCACACATATCCTGCAGCAGTGGAGCCGCTTCTCCCTGATTGCTCATCCAGAGACACCTTGCTGACTGGTAGCTGGACCGGATCACCCGTGGGACGAGCACCCTGAGGTGAGAGGGATCCCTATCCACATTCCACCTCGAGGGCCGCTAACTCGCTCCGGTCTACGCAACTAGAGGCCTCCTAGAGCTTGATTTGACGCCCAGCACTTCACGACTTAAACACCCACCTGTAGTGATTTGCAGAGTCACTCCGAGGCGCCCTCACTTACTACTACACAATGGGGCGAAATGACACAAAGCAATCCAAGCTTCCATTTGAGTCCCGCAATCCACGGACCAATCGGAGACAGAAGCTGAAGCTCCGCCAGAAGAAGATTGGAAAGCACTCTTAATAGGGATGAAGCACAGCCTAACTTCAATAGACACTAAAATCGACGCACTAAATACCAGGATGGACACCGTTGTTGCCAAACTGAGCCAGCATGACACACGCTTGAATGAGGCGGCGACCAGAATTTCTGATCTCGAAGACAACGCGACAGCAAGCATCCACCAAGTCACGCAAATGGACAAACTGCTTAAGATAATAGCGGACAAGAATGAGGACCTGGCAGCTCGTTCTCGAAGGAACAACATGCACATCTTGGGCCTTGCGGAATCTACCAACACGGGCCGCATGGAGGACTTCATAGAAAAGCTAGTGACCGACTTGTTCGGCAGAGACTCCTTCTCCGCACACTTGACTGTGGAGCGAGCGCACCGCTCCTTAGCGGCCCGTCCTCCTCCTGGCGCGACACCCAGGCCCATCATTGCTCGCTTCTTGAATTACCGAGACCGAGACACAGTCCTTCGCCTGGCCCGGGAAAAACAACAGGTACCATACGAGAACACAACACTGGCGTTTTATCCCGACTTCACACCAACGGTACAGGAAGCAAGACACACATTTGCTGGAGTGAAGAAGAAGTTGCAAAGCCTGGAAATCCCTTTTGCCATGCTCTACCCGGCCAAATTGAAGATTACTCATAGTGGGAAGCAGCTTTTTTTCAACACCCCGCAACAGGACTACTTAAAGCGGCTCAAAAAAGAAACCTCCAGAGAGGCTGAGGCCAGTGGCCGCTCCAAATCACACTCCCCGCTCTCACAGCAGGACTGATACACGCTGAGACAGAAGCATTCGGCGGGGTATCTTACCACCTCTCCATGATGCGACGAAACAAACTACTTTGGTGATGTATATGACTGAATCATTTTGTTTAAGTATGCACTCACTACCCTGCTCAGACGTTCACCTCCGTCCCATGTTCGAGCACCTAGCTCACACCTGAGGTGCCAATGGGTGTAAGAAGGGAGATGAACGGGCGAGTCGGATGCCCCTAGCGGTCCTTATCCCCCATACTGGACGAATCCCCGATTCCCCCCCACCTTTTGCTTGTGTGGGGGAAGCTCTGTTCCGCGGTGTGGTTTGTTTCTGGGGTGGGTACTTAATACATTGGTATGTACCCCCTGGTGAGATGAGGGCTCCACAGACTATAAGGATGACCTCCTGGAACATTCGGGGCCTTAACGACCCCAGGAAGCGCTGACAGATATTGGGGTACCTAGACAGGCACGGGATAGTTATCGCCCTTCTTCAGGTGACGCATCTGGCACCCAGCAACACTACACTTTTTGCATCTAGATGGGCTACGTGTCGGTCATTTTCCTCATATTCTAGCTACTCTAGAGGAGTCACCATTTTGATTAAGCGTGGGATAGCATTCACTCCTAAAGGTATGGACCCTGATGCAGAGGGTAGATTCTGCTTGTTGTGGGGAGGCCTACACTCTTATGAAATTCTATTTGCCAATTATTATGGCCCTAATGTAGATAATCCTACTGCTCTGCTTCTGCTGTGGGGGAAAATCGAGATGCTGGGAATCAGGTATGTCGTCTTAGGGGGTGACTTCAACACTGCTTTGCGACCCCAGATGGACAGGTCAAGACCACTACCTGCACACTACACAGTCACACAGAGGACACTGTGCGATATAGTAGATAACAATGGGTTAGTCGATGCCTGGAGACATGCTCACCCTACTCTCAGGGAAGGCACACACTACGTGACAATACAAGCTACCTGGGCACGATTGATTATGTTTTTATATCAACAAGAATGGCACATTGGCTGACCCATGTGACCCACCTAGCCTGCACGTTCTCGGACCACTCCCCGGTCGTCATAGAACTCTGTGTTCCTCTAGACTGCTCCCCTTATTTGAACTGGCGGCTGAACCCTGCTCACCTGCGGGATGCCATGTTTAAAGCAGAGATCGAGCAGGATATCAGAGACTTCTTTGACCGCAATCTATCGTCCGTATCTAGTTTCACAACGGTATGGGAGGCTTTCAAAGTTACTGTAAGAGTATGGTGCTTAGCCAGAGGTGGGGGAATCTTGAAGTCCCTGCGAAACGACCTGCATACATTAGAAACGGAATTGCGCGAGTTGGAAGGATTGCTTGCCCGCAATCCGGACGATGGGGTGGTCCAGGCCAGTATGCGCGACAAGATGACTGAATACGAAACAGTGGCGTATAGGGAATGCAACTTTTGAGGGAAGCCACATGCTGCGCAGGTTTATGGGGAGGGGGACCGGCCGGGAATGGCGCTAGTAAACTCGATCAAACCCCCCAGATTTGCCAACTATGTTACCGGAATACAAGATACTCATGGCAATATAAATAGGAACCTCCCTGACCAGCTACAAATTTTTCGAGACCACTATAGTTCACTTTACTCCTCGAATAGGGGGGGAACGTCTTGACCTCCCTACCTACTTTGGGGATGTTCCCCTGGCTTGGCTGGGAGATACCCAACAGAAATTCCTCAATTGGGAATTGAAATTAGATGAGATCACGGAGGCTATAATGTCGATGCGTTCTGGTAAGGCCCCTGGGTCAGATGGGCTCCCGACAGACTTTTATAAAACCTTTGCTCCTCTCTTAGCTCCCATTTTGAAAAAGGTATTTCATGCAGCACTAGAAGAGGATACCCTCCTCAGCACCATGCGTGAGGCGCTCATAACTTCCCTGTTCAAGCCCGGCAAACTCCCCGATCAATGCGACTCCTATCGCCCCTTGTCGTTATTGAACTGTGACACCAAGATTTTAGCAAAGGTATTGGCGACGCACCTTAATCTACTCATGGAGCGCCTGGTACTGCCGGACCAGGCTGGATTTGTCCCTAATGATGCAACCTCGCACAATCTTTGCACCCTACATGCGGTGTTGCAGGACATTGATCCAAAATGCGAGGCAGTGGCGGTATTTCTGGATGCGACCAAGGCCTTTGACTCGTTAGAATGGGACTACCTGCTGTGTACGCTAGAGCACATGGGGATGCCCTTCAGTCTCATAAACTGGGTGAGGCTGCTGTATCATCAACCGACAGCCACAATACTATTAAATGGAGCCAGGTCCACCCCATTTGCCATCCATAGGGGTACACGACAAGGATGCCCCTTATCCCCCATTCTTTTTGAGATAGCTATTGAGCCTCTAGCTGCGAAACTCCGACAAAAGCACAATCATCGTGCACTTGCCTACCCTGCGCGACAGCTGCTCATCTCGCTATCCGCAGATGATATGACGCTGTATATCAAGAAGCCCCGTGATAACCTTAATCCTGTGCTGCAGGAAATCACGAAATTTGGTGGCATTGCAGGTGTGCAAATTAACTGGGCTAAATCTGCAGTATTCCCACTAACGGATAGCACACATCCGCACCAGCTGGACTACCCCCTTGTCTGGGAACAAGAGGAATTGAAATATCTGGGTATACAAATCACTAGACAAAAAGATGCCATGATGCGCGCCAACTACGGAACGGCAATTGATAAAATAACAGACAGTGTAACCTAATGGATACGCCTCCCACTCTTATTGGCTGGACGGATTGCCCTCACTAAGATGGTGATACTGCCAAAACTATTGTACCTTTTTGTTAATATCCCCTAAAACCCATGGAGATTCTTCTTCCGCTCACTGAGGACTCAACTGATAAGACTGATATGGGGTGGGAAGCAGGCGCGCCTTAGCCTCGACACACTCATGCTACCATACCATCAGGGCGGGTTCGAAGTTCCCAACTTCGAGAGATATTATGACTGCGCTCAGGCGCACTTTGCCGCATATTGGTTCCATCCACTGCCATATAAGGCACACCATGCGGTAGCAGATGGCCATATGGCACCAACAGTAAAGACCGGATATATATACACGCAGGTAGGGCCCAGAGAACCTGACCCCTCTACAGTAGATTGCACTGCAGCGGCTTGGCACCGCATAGCTCGTGCCATGGACAGCCCATTTTTATATTCGCCCAGAATGCCACTGGAAAACGATCCCGGTCTGCTAGTTACCTGTGAGAAGATTTGTCATAGAATGCTTACAGAGCTAAAGTTTCATTTGTGGGGAGACCTATATGTGCAAGGTAGATTCCAAACCATAGATCAATTTTTGGGTGAGCGACTACCCTCCACGATGGAGACCTTCTTATATACCCGCCTTCGGCAGCGCGTCCGAGCTACTACCCCCTCATTCCCGGAGGAGCCTGGAATCTTTGCATCACTGCATGCCATTCTGCAAGCTGACACGCCGCGTCATGTTGTCTCACTGCTTTATAAACATGTACAGAACACACCGATGACAGTCACACTACGGCCCGAGTGGAATGAGACAGGGACCCAGACACACCGTTGACAGTGAGCAATGGAAAACTAGCTGCACACAAATCAATGCCATCACAGGCAACAATAGGCTGCGTCTTATACATTACAAATGTCTTCACCGCCTATATCACACCTCTGTTTGATTGCATAAGTTTCACCTGCGTGAGACTGACTGTTGCCTGTGCTGTGGGGAGGCCGGGGCTGACTTTCTTCACCTAGCTTGGACCTGTCCCAAAGTTGCCGAATACTGGGCGCTGGTTTTTGCTGGTATTACGGATATGCTAGGCGCAGGGCCGGTTCTAGGATCTGCGAGGCCCTGGGCTAAAAGGAAACCCGCGAGGCCCCCTCTAATGTAGATAAGTGGCCCCCTGCAAGGAGCCCATTCACAGACACTGTGGGGGGCCCATTGTCCAGCATTTTGGCGCCCCCAGAGTTTTAACTTTTACTCCACAAGCATTTCTCACACCCTCAGTCCGATAGGTGTGAGAATTGATTGTGGTCTAAAAGTTAAAACTGTGGGGGCGCCAAAATGCTGGACAATGGGCCCCCCACAGTGTCTGTAAATGGTCTCCTTGCAATAGAGGGAGCGTCTCTGTCTCCCTCCCCTGTGCCTCCAGACACCATCCATGAGAGGCCCAGGGAGGGGGCCCCCTCCAATGGACCTTAATTCAGGCGACACCTTTCGCCAGGGAAACAACAGGAAACATCACTGGTGCGTGGCCCCATGCTGGTGGGCTGAGTGCGAGGCCCTGTGCAGCCGCCGACGCTGCCCATGCCTAGCGCCGGCCCTGGCTAGGCGTACCTATAACTCCCTGCCCACTGAAAGCGCTGCTGGGCTTGACACAGTCTGTAGTGACAGTACATAAAAAGTTCATGGCGATGGGTCTGCTGCTGGCTAAACGAATGGTGATGTGCAGGTGTGGACGAGGTCGTGCCCCTAAGTTTAAATGCTGGATTTTGACCATGTCTAGGTGGCAAGAACAACTGCATACATATGCAGAGCTATTGCCCCTAAGGTCCAGGCCGAAAGACATCTGGGTGCCATTGACGTCCTACCTCCTTCGGCAGCAGGTGAATGAGGAGGCAGGGCCAGAGATACTGGACAGTTCAGTTGGAGGTGAATCCTGGCCTGTTACCTAGTGCCACACCCTGGACAGAATCAATTCAGTGTCACACGATACCAGGAACTAACTTAAGCTATGGCCTTTGGAACGGCTGTAACACTTTTAAAATATTTTGGGGTTGGCTTGACTTGTTTGCTCGAGTGCGATGTGGAGAAGGGTCTCACGATTGATGCAGGACGATATATGCCCAGTACCAGCCTTGTAATATGTGCCTTAGAAACCCTGTCACAAATATCATGGACTTCGATATCATTTGATTTGTTACTTGACTCGGCATGATATGTGAATGTTTTGGAGGGAAGGGAGGGGAATGTTTTCGGATTGATGTTTGCACTAAATATTTTCCGCGATACAAGATACTATGCACGAGAAGATGCCACCATTTTGTATGCTTATATGTTTGGAATCTGCCCGATTTCATTGCATTGATCTATTGTGCTTCATATATAAATAAAGGTTTTTGAAAACTCAAAATATATATATATATATATATAAATATATATATAATATATATATATATATATATATATATATATATATATATATATATATATATATATATATATATATATATATATATATATGTGTGTATATCCTCATTTGTGGGAATCAACGGCGTAGAATGGATAGGTATTAAGTCCTACAACTTTTGGCTATCCTCCCTGACAGGGCTAGAGCAATATTGGACTACACAAGCACATGTTTTATTTGATATGGGTGCATTAGCACAGCATGCACCCTAGTATTTACTCTTCATTCAACCAAAGGTAGCAGGTCACATTAATATTTGAGCTGCAATTTAACATGACTCTTTCAGTTTAGATGGCGGTGCTGCTTCCACGGCTGGAGCAGCCGTTTTATAAATCACCCAAAAAGCCTCCAAGCTTTAAAGCAGCACTCCACAGGGAACTTGTTCACCGAACTTTTATTTCAAAACGAGGTGAATGAACAGGCTGGTAAAGTAGAATCCCCGACGCGTTTCTGTGCACACCTGCACCTTAATCATGGGGTTGGGCTCACTGCAAAATACCGGAATGGACTAGCACGAGTGTTTCTCCCATCTGTCGCATGCTTTCCCCAGTGAAATGCATGTTGGGCGTGGCAGTCCCGATTCTTTCCCTCTGGTGGGGTCCGATATTTGCATTCCATTTCAGTTCGCCTGTATCAGTTAAATTTTGCTCACAGCCCTCCAGTGGGCCCCAGTCTCTGTCATCACCTCCACAATTATTATAGTTTCCTGCGCTGGAACAGGCTGTGAAGGTCACAACCACACAGACTCTTTCAGTTTAGATGGCGGTGCTGCTTCCACGGCTGGAGCAGCCGTTTTATAAATCACCCAAAAAGCCTCCAAGCTTTAAAGCAGCACTCCACAGGGAACTTGTTCACCGAACTTTTATTTCAAAACGAGGTGAATGAACAGGCTGGTAAAGTAGAATCCCCGACGCGTTTCTGTGCACACCTGCACCTTAATCATGGGGTTGGGCTCACTGCAAAATACCGGAATGGACTAGCACGAGTGTTTCTCCCATCTGTCGCATGCTTTCCCCAGTGAAATGCATGTTGGGCGTGGCAGTCCCGATTCTTTCCCTCTGGTGGGGTCCGATATTTGCATTCCATTTCAGTTCGCCTGTATCAGTTAAATTTTGCTCACAGCCCTCCAGTGGGCCCCAGTCTCTGTCATCACCTCCACAATTCTTATAGTTTTCTGCGCTGGAACAGGCTGTGAAGGTCACAACCACACAGACATTCTTCTAGTTTAGATGGCGGTGCTGCCTCCACGGCTGGAGCAGCCGTTTTATAAATCACCCAAAAAGCCTCCAAGCTTTAAAGCAGCACTCCACAGGGAACTTGTTCACCGAACTTTTATTTTAAAACGAGGTGAATGAACAGGCTGGTAAAGTAGAATCCCCGACGCGTTTCTGTGCACACCTGCACCTTAATCATGGGGTTGGGCTCACTGCAAAATACCGGAATGGACTAGCACGAGTGTTTCTCCCATCTGTCGCATGCTTTCCCCAGTGAAATGCATGTTGGGCGTGGCAGTCCCGATTCTTTCCCTCTGGTGGGGTCCGATATTTGCATTCCATTTCAGTTCGCCTGTATCAGTTAAATTTTGCTCACAGCCCTCCAGTGGGCCCCAGTCTCTGTCATCACCTCCACAATTATTATAGTTTCCTGCGCTGGAACAGGCTGTGAAGGTCACAACCACACAGACTCTTTCAGTTTAGATGGCGGTGCTGCTTCCACGGCTGGAGCAGCCGTTTTATAAATCACCCAAAAAGCCTCCAAGCTTTAAAGCAGCACTCCACAGGGAACTTGTTCACCGAACTTTTATTTCAAAACGAGGTGAATGAACAGGCTGGTAAAGTAGAATCCCCGACGCGTTTCTGTGCACACCTGCACCTTAATCATGGGGTTGGGCTCACTGCAAAATACCGGAATGGACTAGCACGAGTGTTTCTCCCATCTGTCGCATGCTTTCCCCAGTGAAATGCATGTTGGGCGTGGCAGTCCCGATTCTTTCCCTCTGGTGGGGTCCGATATTTGCATTCCATTTCAGTTCGCCTGTATCAGTTAAATTTTGCTCACAGCCCTCCAGTGGGCCCCAGTCTCTGTCATCACCTCCACAATTATTATAGTTTCCTGCGCTGGAACAGGCTGTGAAGGTCACAACCACACAGACTCTTTCAGTTTAGATGGCGGTGCTGCTTCCACGGCTGGAGCAGCCGTTTTATAAATCACCCAAAAAGCCTCCAAGCTTTAAAGCAGCACTCCACAGGGAACTTGTTCACCGAACTTTTATTTCAAAACGAGGTGAATGAACAGGCTGGTAAAGTAGAATCCCCGACGCGTTTCTGTGCACACCTGCACCTTAATCATGGGGTTGGGCTCACTGCAAAATACCGGAATGGACTAGCACGAGTGTTTCTCCCATCTGTCGCATGCTTTCCCCAGTGAAATGCATGTTGGGCGTGGCAGTCCCGATTCTTTCCCTCTGGTGGGGTCCGATATTTGCATTCCATTTCAGTTCGCCTGTATCAGTTAAATTTTGCTCACAGCCCTCCAGTGGGCCCCAGTCTCTGTCATCACCTCCACAATTATTATAGTTTCCTGCGCTGGAACAGGCTGTGAAGGTCACAACCACACAGACTCTTTCAGTTTAGATGGCGGTGCTGCTTCCACGGCTGGAGCAGCCGTTTTATAAATCACCCAAAAAGCCTCCAAGCTTTAAAGCAGCACTCCACAGGGAACTTGTTCACCGAACTTTTATTTCAAAACGAGGTGAATGAACAGGCTGGTAAAGTAGAATCCCCGACGCGTTTCTGTGCACACCTGCACCTTAATCATGGGGTTGGGCTCACTGCAAAATACCGGAATGGACTAGCACGAGTGTTTCTCCCATCTGTCGCATGCTTTCCCCAGTGAAATGCATGTTGGGCGTGGCAGTCCCGATTCTTTCCCTCTGGTGGGGTCCGATATTTGCATTCCATTTCAGTTCGCCTGTATCAGTTAAATTTTGCTCACAGCCCTCCAGTGGGCCCCAGTCTCTGTCATCACCTCCACAATTATTATAGTTTCCTGCGCTGGAACAGGCTGTGAAGGTCACAACCACACAGACTCTTTCAGTTTAGATGGCGGTGCTGCTTCCACGGCTGGAGCAGCCGTTTTATAAATCACCCAAAAAGCCTCCAAGCTTTAAAGCAGCACTCCACAGGGAACTTGTTCACCGAACTTTTATTTCAAAACGAGGTGAATGAACAGGCTGGTAAAGTAGAATCCCCGACGCGTTTCTGTGCACACCTGCACCTTAATCATGGGGTTGGGCTCACTGCAAAATACCGGAATGGACTAGCACGAGTGTTTCTCCCATCTGTCACATGCTTTCCCCAGTGAAATGCATGTTGGGCGTGGCAGTCCCGATTCTTTCCCTCTGGTGGGGTCCGATATTTGCATTCCATTTCAGTTCGCCTGTATCAGTTAAATTTTGCTCACAGCCCTCCAGTGGGCCCCAGTCTCTGTCATCACCTCCACAATTATTATAGTTTCCTGCGCTGGAACAGGCTGTGAAGGTCACAACCACACAGACTCTTTCAGTTTAGATGGCGGTGCTGCTTCCACGGCTGGAGCAGCCGTTTTATAAATCACCCAAAAAGCCTCCAAGCTTTAAAGCAGCACTCCACAGGGAACTTGTTCACCGAACTTTTATTTCAAAACGAGGTGAATGAACAGGCTGGTAAAGTAGAATCCCCGACGCGTTTCTGTGCACACCTGCACCTTAATCATGGGGTTGGGCTCACTGCAAAATACCGGAATGGACTAGCACGAGTGTTTCTCCCATCTGTCGCATGCTTTCCCCAGTGAAATGCATGTTGGGCGTGGCAGTCCCGATTCTTTCCCTCTGGTGGGGTCCGATATTTGCATTCCATTTCAGTTCGCCTGTATCAGTTAAATTTTGCTCACAGCCCTCCAGTGGGCCCCAGTCTCTGTCATCACCTCCACAATTATTATAGTTTCCTGCGCTGGAACAGGCTGTGAAGGTCACAACCACACAGACTCTTTCAGTTTAGATGGCGGTGCTGCTTCCACGGCTGGAGCAGCCGTTTTATAAATCACCCAAAAAGCCTCCAAGCTTTAAAGCAGCACTCCACAGGGAACTTGTTCACCGAACTTTTATTTCAAAACGAGGTGAATGAACAGGCTGGTAAAGTAGAATCCCCGACGCGTTTCTGTGCACACCTGCACCTTAATCATGGGGTTGGGCTCACTGCAAAATACCGGAATGGACTAGCACGAGTGTTTCTCCCATCTGTCGCATGCTTTCCCCAGTGAAATGCATGTTGGGCGTGGCAGTCCCGATTCTTTCCCTCTGGTGGGGTCCGATATTTGCATTCCATTTCAGTTCGCCTGTATCAGTAAAATTTTGCTCACAGCCCTCCAGTGGGCCCCAGTCTCTGTCATCACCTCCACAATTATTATAGTTTCCTGCGCTGGAACAGGCTGTGAAGGTCACAACCACACAGACTCTTTCAGTTTAGATGGCGGTGCTGCTTCCACGGCTGGAGCAGCCGTTTTATAAATCACCCAAAAAGCCTCCAAGCTTTAAAGCAGCACTCCACAGGGAACTTGTTCACCGAACTTTTATTTCAAAACGAGGTGAATGAACAGGCTGGTAAAGTAGAATCCCCGACGCGTTTCTGTGCACACCTGCACCTTAATCATGGGGTTGGGCTCACTGCAAAATACCGGAATGGACTAGCACGAGTGTTTCTCCCATCTGTCGCATGCTTTCCCCAGTGAAATGCATGTTGGGCGTGGCAGTCCCGATTCTTTCCCTCTGGTGGGGTCCGATATTTGCATTCCATTTCAGTTCGCCTGTATCAGTTAAATTTTGCTCACAGCCCTCCAGTGGGCCCCAGTCTCTGTCATCACCTCCACAATTATTATAGTTTCCTGCGCTGGAACAGGCTGTGAAGGTCACAACCACACAGACTCTTTCAGTTTAGATGGCGGTGCTGCTTCCACGGCTGGAGCAGCCGTTTTATAAATCACCCAAAAAGCCTCCAAGCTTTAAAGCAGCACTCCACAGGGAACTTGTTCACCGAACTTTTATTTCAAAACGAGGTGAATGAACAGGCTGGTAAAGTAGAATCCCCGACGCGTTTCTGTGCACACCTGCACCTTAATCATGGGGTTGGGCTCACTGCAAAATACCGGAATGGACTAGCACGAGTGTTTCTCCCATCTGTCGCATGCTTTCCCCAGTGAAATGCATGTTGGGCGTGGCAGTCCCGATTCTTTCCCTCTGGTGGGGTCCGATATTTGCATTCCATTTCAGTTCGCCTGTATCAGTTAAATTTTGCTCACAGCCCTCCAGTGGGCCCCAGTCTCTGTCATCACCTCCACAATTATTATAGTTTCCTGCGCTGGAACAGGCTGTGAAGGTCACAACCACACAGACTCTTTCAGTTTAGATGGCGGTGCTGCTTCCACGGCTGGAGCAGCCGTTTTATAAATCACCCAAAAAGCCTCCAAGCTTTAAAGCAGCACTCCACAGGGAACTTGTTCACCGAACTTTTATTTCAAAACGAGGTGAATGAACAGGCTGGTAAAGTAGAATCCCCGACGCGTTTCTGTGCACACCTGCACCTTAATCATGGGGTTGGGCTCACTGCAAAATACCGGAATGGACTAGCACGAGTGTTTCTCCCATCTGTCGCATGCTTTCCCCAGTGAAATGCATGTTGGGCGTGGCAGTCCCGATTCTTTCCCTCTGGTGGGGTCCGATATTTGCATTCCATTTCAGTTCGCCTGTATCAGTTAAATTTTGCTCACAGCCCTCCAGTGGGCCCCAGTCTCTGTCATCACCTCCACAATTATTATAGTTTCCTGCGCTGGAACAGGCTGTGAAGGTCACAACCACACAGACTCTTTCAGTTTAGATGGCGGTGCTGCTTCCACGGCTGGAGCAGCCGTTTTATAAATCACCCAAAAAGCCTCCAAGCTTTAAAGCAGCACTCCACAGGGAACTTGTTCACCGAACTTTTATTTCAAAACGAGGTGAATGAACAGGCTGGTAAAGTAGAATCCCCGACGCATTTCTGTGCACACCTGCACCTTAATCATGGGGTTGGGCTCACTGCAAAATACCGGAATGGACTAGCACGAGTGTTTCTCCCATCTGTCGCATGCTTTCCCCAGTGAAATGCATGTTGGGCGTGGCAGTCCCGATTCTTTCCCTCTGGTGGGGTCCGATATTTGCATTCCATTTCAGTTCGCCTGTATCAGTTAAATTTTGCTCACAGCCCTCCAGTGGGCCCCAGTCTCTGTCATCACCTCCACAATTATTATAGTTTCCTGCGCTGGAACAGGCTGTGAAGGTCACAACCACACAGACTCTTTCAGTTTAGATGGCGGTGCTGCTTCCACGGCTGGAGCAGCCGTTTTATAAATCACCCAAAAAGCCTCCAAGCTTTAAAGCAGCACTCCACAGGGAACTTGTTCACCGAACTTTTATTTCAAAACGAGGTGAATGAACAGGCTGGTAAAGTAGAATCCCCGACGCGTTTCTGTGCACTCCTGCACCTTAATCATGGGGTTGGGCTCACTGCAAAATACCGGAATGGACTAGCACGAGTGTTTCTCCCATCTGTCGCATGCTTTCCCCAGTGAAATGCATGTTGGGCGTGGCAGTCCCGATTCTTTCCCTCTGGTGGGGTCCGATATTTGCATTCCATTTCAGTTCGCCTGTATCAGTTAAATTTTGCTCACAGCCCTCCAGTGGGCCCCAGTCTCTGTCATCACCTCCACAATTATTATAGTTTCCTGCGCTGGAACAGGCTGTGAAGGTCACAACCACACAGACTCTTTCAGTTTAGATGGTGGTGCTGCTTCCACGGCTGGAGCAGCCGTTTTATAAATCACCCAAAAAGCCTCCAAGCTTTAAAGCAGCACTCCACAGGGAACTTGTTCACCGAACTTTTATTTCAAAACGAGGTGAATGAACAGGCTGGTAAAGTAGAATCCCTGACGCGTTTCTGTGCACACCTGCACCTTAATCATGGGGTTGGGCTCACTGCAAAATACCGGAATGGACTAGCACGAGTGTTTCTCCCATCTGTCGCATGCTTTCCCCAGTGAAATGCATGTTGGGCGTGGCAGTCCCGATTCTTTCCCTCTGGTGGGGTCCGATATTTGCATTCCATTTCAGTTCGCCTGTATCAGTTAAATTTTGCTCACAGCCCTCCAGTGGGCCCCAGTCTCTGTCATCACCTCCACAATTATTATAGTTTCCTGCGCTGGAACAGGCTGTGAAGGTCACAACCACACAGACTCTTTCAGTTTAGATGGCGGTGCTGCTTCCACGGCTGGAGCAGCCGTTTTATAAATCACCCAAAAAGCCTCCAAGCTTTAAAGCAGCACTCCACAGGGAACTTGTTCACCGAACTTTTATTTCAAAACGAGGTGAATGAACAGGCTGGTAAAGTAGAATCCCCGACGCGTTTCTGTGCACACCTGCACCTTAATCATGGGGTTGGGCTCACTGCAAAATACCGGAATGGACTAGCACGAGTGTTTCTCCCATCTGTCGCATGCTTTCCCCAGTGAAATGCATGTTGGGCGTGGCAGTCCCGATTCTTTCCCTCTGGTGGGGTCCGATATTTGCATTCCATTTCAGTTCGCCTGTATCAGTTAAATTTTGCTCACAGCCCTCCAGTGGGCCCCAGTCTCTGTCATCACCTCCACAATTATTATAGTTTCCTGCGCTGGAACAGGCTGTGAAGGTCACAACCACACAGACTCTTTCAGTTTAGATGGCGGTGCTGCTTCCACGGCTGGAGCAGCCGTTTTATAAATCACCCAAAAAGCCTCCAAGCTTTAAAGCAGCACTCCACAGGGAACTTGTTCACCGAACTTTTATTTCAAAACGAGGTGAATGAACAGGCTGGTAAAGTAGAATCCCCGACGCGTTTCTGTGCACACCTGCACCTTAATCATGGGGTTGGGCTCACTGCAAAATACCGGAATGGACTAGCACGAGTGTTTCTCCCATCTGTCGCATGCTTTCCCCAGTGAAATGCATGTTGGGCGTGGCAGTCCCGATTCTTTCCCTCTGGTGGGGTCCGATATTTGCATTCCATTTCAGTTCGCCTGTATCAGTTAAATTTTGCTCACAGCCCTCCAGTGGGCCCCAGTCTCTGTCATCACCTCCACAATTATTATAGTTTCCTGCGCTGGAACAGGCTGTGAAGGTCACAACCACACAGACTCTTTCAGTTTAGATGGCGGTGCTGCTTCCACGGCTGGAGCAGCCATTTTATAAATCACCCAAAAAGCCTCCAAGCTTTAAAGCAGCACTCCACAGGGAACTTGTTCACCGAACTTTTATTTCAAAACGAGGTGAATGAACAGGCTGGTAAAGTAGAATCCCCGACGCGTTTCTGTGCACACCTGCACCTTAATCATGGGGTTGGGCTCACTGCAAAATACCGGAATGGACTAGCACGAGTGTTTCTCCCATCTGTCGCATGCTTTCCCCAGTGAAATGCATGTTGGGCGTGGCAGTCCCGATTCTTTCCCTCTGGTGGGGTCCGATATTTGCATTCCATTTCAGTTCGCCTGTATCAGTTAAATTTTGCTCACAGCCCTCCAGTGGGCCCCAGTCTCTGTCATCACCTCCACAATTATTATAGTTTCCTGCGCTGGAACAGGCTGTGAAGGTCACAACCACACAGACTCTTTCAGTTTAGATGGCGGTGCTGCTTCCACGGCTGGAGCAGCCGTTTTATAAATCACCCAAAAAGCCTCCAAGCTTTAAAGCAGCACTCCACAGGGAACTTGTTCACCGAACTTTTATTTCAAAACGAGGTGAATGAACAGGCTGGTAAAGTAGAATCCCCGACGCGTTTCTGTGCACACCTGCACCTTAATCATGGGGTTGGGCTCACTGCAAAATACCGGAATGGACTAGCACGAGTGTTTCTCCCATCTGTCGCATGCTTTCCCCAGTGAAATGCATGTTGGGCGTGGCAGTCCCGATTCTTTCCCTCTGGTGGGGTCCGATATTTGCATTCCATTTCAGTTCGCCTGTATCAGTTAAATTTTGCTCACAGCCCTCCAGTGGGCCCCAGTCTCTGTCATCACCTCCACAATTATTATAGTTTCCTGCGCTGGAACAGGCTGTGAAGGTCACAACCACACAGACTCTTTCAGTTTAGATGGCGGTGCTGCTTCCACGGCTGGAGCAGCCGTTTTATAAATCACCCAAAAAGCCTCCAAGCTTTAAAGCAGCACTCCACAGGGAACTTGTTCACCGAACTTTTATTTCAAAACGAGGTGAATGAACAGGCTGGTAAAGTAGAATCCCTGACGCGTTTCTGTGCACACCTGCACCTTAATCATGGGGTTGGGCTCACTGCAAAATACCGGAATGGACTAGCACGAGTGTTTCTCCCATCTGTCGCATGCTTTCCCCAGTGAAATGCATGTTGGGCGTGGCAGTCCCGATTCTTTCCCTCTGGTGGGGTCCGATATTTGCATTCCATTTCAGTTCGCCTGTATCAGTTAAATTTTGCTCACAGCCCTCCAGTGGGCCCCAGTCTCTGTCATCACCTCCACAATTATTATAGTTTCCTGCGCTGGAACAGGCTGTGAAGGTCACAACCACACAGACTCTTTCAGTTTAGATGGCGGTGCTGCTTCCACGGCTGGAGCAGCCGTTTTATAAATCACCCAAAAAGCCTCCAAGCTTTAAAGCAGCACTCCACAGGGAACTTGTTCACCGAACTTTTATTTCAAAACGAGGTGAATGAACAGGCTGGTAAAGTAGAATCCCCGACGCGTTTCTGTGCACACCTGCACCTTAATCATGGGGTTGGGCTCACTGCAAAATACCGGAATGGACTAGCACGAGTGTTTCTCCCATCTGTCGCATGATTTCCCCAGTGAAATGCATGTTGGGCGTGGCAGTCCCGATTCTTTCCCTCTGGTGGGGTCCGATATTTGCATTCCATTTCAGTTCGCCTGTATCAGTTAAATTTTGCTCACAGCCCTCCAGTGGGCCCCAGTCTCTGTCATCACCTCCACAATTATTATAGTTTCCTGCGCTGGAACAGGCTGTGAAGGTCACAACCACACAGACTCTTTCAGTTTAGATGGCGGTGCTGCTTCCACGGCTGGAGCAGCCGTTTTATAAATCACCCAAAAAGCCTCCAAGCTTTAAAGCAGCACTCCACAGGGAACTTGTTCACCGAACTTTTATTTCAAAACGAGGTGAATGAACAGGCTGGTAAAGTAGAATCCCCGACGCGTTTCTGTGCACACCTGCACCTTAATCATGGGGTTGGGCTCACTGCAAAATACCGGAATGGACTAGCACGAGTGTTTCTCCCATCTGTTGCATGCTTTCCCCAGTGAAATGCATGTTGGGCGTGGCAGTCCCGATTCTTTCCCTCTGGTGGGGTCCGATATTTGCATTCCATTTCAGTTCGCCTGTATCAGTTAAATTTTGCTCACAGCCCTCCAGTGGGCCCCAGTCTCTGTCATCACCTCCACAATTATTATAGTTTCCTGCGCTGGAACAGGCTGTGAAGGTCACAACCACACAGACTCTTTCAGTTTAGATGGCGGTGCTGCTTCCACGGCTGGAGCAGCCGTTTTATAAATCACCCAAAAAGCCTCCAAGCTTTAAAGCAGCACTCCACAGGGAACTTGTTCACCGAACTTTTATTTCAAAACGAGGTGAATGAACAGGCTGGTAAAGTAGAATCCCCGACGCGTTTCTGTGCACACCTGCACCTTAATCATGGGGTTGGGCTCACTGCAAAATACCGGAATGGACTAGCACGAGTGTTTCTCCCATCTGTCGCATGCTTTCCCCAGTGAAATGCATGTTGGGCGTGGCAGTCCCGATTCTTTCCCTCTGGTGGGGTCCGATATTTGCATTCCATTTCAGTTTGCCTGTATCAGTTAAATTTTGCTCACAGCCCTCCAGTGGGCCCCAGTCTCTGTCATCACCTCCACAATTATTATAGTTTCCTGCGCTGAAACAGGCTGTGAAGGTCACAACCACACAGACTCTTTCAGTTTAGATGGCGGTGCTGCTTCCACGGCTGGAGCAGCCGTTTTATAAATCACCCAAAAAGCCTCCAAGCTTTAAAGCAGCACTCCACAGGGAACTTGTTCACCCAACTTTTATTTCAAAACGAGGTGAATGAACAGGCTGGTAAAGTAGAATCCCCGACGCGTTTCTGTGCACACCTGCACCTTAATCATGGGGTTGGGCTCACTGCAAAATACCGGAATGGACTAGCACGAGTGTTTCTCCCATCTGTCGCATGCTTTCCCCAGTGAAATGCATGTTGGGCGTGGCAGTCCCGATTCTTTCCCTCTGGTGGGGTCCGATATTTGCATTCCATTTCAGTTCGCCTGTATCAGTTAAATTTTGCTCACAGCCCTCCAGTGGGCCCCAGTCTCTGTCATCACCTCCACAATTATTATAGTTTCCTGCGCTGGAACAGGCTGTGAAGGTCACAACCACACAGACTCTTTCAGTTTAGATGGCGGTGCTGCTTCCACGGCTGGAGCAGCCGTTTTATAAATCACCCAAAAAGCCTCCAAGCTTTAAAGCAGCACTCCACAGGGAACTTGTTCACCGAACTTTTATTTCAAAACGAGGTGAATGAACAGGCTGGTAAAGTAGAATCCCCGACGCGTTTCTGTGCACACCTGCACCTTAATCATGGGGTTGGGCTCACTGCAAAATACCGGAATGGACTAGCACGAGTGTTTCTCCCATCTGTCGCATGCTTTCCCCAGTGAAATGCATGTTGGGCGTGGCAGTCCCGATTCTTTCCCTCTGGTGGGGTCCGATATTTGCATTCCATTTCAGTTCGCCTGTATCAGTTAAATTTTGCTCACAGCCCTCCAGTGGGCCCCAGTCTCTGTCATCACCTCCACAATTATTATAGTTTCCTGCGCTGGAACAGGCTGTGAAGGTCACAACCACACAGACTCTTTCCGTTTAGATGGCGGTGCTGCTTCCACGGCTGGAGCAGCCGTTTTATAAATCACCCAAAAAGCCTCCAAGCTTTAAAGCAGCACTCCACAGGGAACTTGTTCACCGAACTTTTATTTCAAAACGAGGTGAATGAACAGGCTGGTAAAGTAGAATCCCCGACGCGTTTCAGTGCACACCTGCACCTTAATCATGGGGTTGGGCTCACTGCAAAATACCGGAATGGACTAGCACGAGTGTTTCTCCCATCTGTCGCATGCTTTCCCCAGTGAAATGCATGTTGGGCGTGGCAGTCCCGATTCTTTCCCTCTGGTGGGGTCCGATATTTGCATTCCATTTCAGTTCGCCTGTATCAGTTAAATTTTGCTCACAGCCCTCCAGTGGGCCCCAGTCTCTGTCATCACCTCCACAATTATTATAGTTTCCTGCGCTGGAACAGGCTGTGAAGGTCACAACCACACAGACTCTTTCAGTTTAGATGGCGGTGCTGCTTCCACGGCTGGAGCAGCCGTTTTATAAATCACCCAAAAAGCCTCCAAGCTTTAAAGCAGCACTCCACAGGGAACTTGTTCACCGAACTTTTATTTCAAAACGAGGTGAATGAACAGGCTGGTAAAGTAGAATCCCCGACGCGTTTCTGTGCACACCTGCACCTTAATCATGGGGTTGGGCTCACTGCAAAATACCGGAATGGACTAGCACGAGTGTTTCTCCCATCTGTCGCATGCTTTCCCCAGTGAAATGCATGTTGGGCGTGGCAGTCCCGATTCTTTCCCTCTGGTGGGGTCCGATATTTGCATTCCATTTCAGTTCGCCTGTATCAGTTAAATTTTGCTCACAGCCCTCCAGTGGGCCCCAGTCTCTGTCATCACCTCCACAATTATTATAGTTTCCTGCGCTGGAACAGGCCGTGAAGGTCACAACCACACAGACTCTTTCAGTTTAGATGGCGGTGCTGCTTCCACGGCTGGAGCAGCCGTTTTATAAATCACCCAAAAAGCCTCCAAGCTTTAAAGCAGCACTCCACAGGAACTTGTTCACCGAACTTTTATTTCAAAACGAGGTGAATGAACAGGCTGGTAAAGTAGAATCCCCGACGCGTTTCTGTGCACACCTGCACCTTAATCATGGGGTTGGGCTCACTGCAAAATACCGGAATGGACTAGCACGAGTGTTTCTCCCATCTGTCGCATGCTTTCCCCAGTGAAATGCATGTTGGGCGTGGCAGTCCCGATTCTTTCCCTCTGGTGGGGTCCGATATTTGCATTCCATTTCAGTTCGCCTGTATCAGTTAAATTTTGCTCACAGCCCTCCAGTGGGCCCCAGTCTCTGTCATCACCTCCACAATTATTATAGTTTCCTGCGCTGGAACAGGCTGTGAAGGTCACAACCACACAGACTCTTTCAGTTTAGATGGCGGTGCTGCTTCCACGGCTGGAGCAGCCGTTTTATAAATCACCCAAAAAGCCTCCAAGCTTTAAAGCAGCACTCCACAGGGAACTTGTTCACCGAACTTTTATTTCAAAACGAGGTGAATGAACAGGCTGGTAAAGTAGAATCCCCGACGCGTTTCTGTGCACACCTGCACCTTAATCATGGGGTTGGGCTCACTGCAAAATACCGGAATGGACTAGCACGAGTGTTTCTCCCATCTGTCGCATGCTTTCCCCAGTGAAATGCATGTTGGGCGTGGCAGTCCCGATTCTTTCCCTCTTGTGGGGTCCGATATTTGCATTCCATTTCAGTTCGCCTGTATCAGTTAAATTTTGCTCACAGCCCTCCAGTGGGCCCCAGTCTCTGTCATCACCTCCACAATTATTATAGTTTCCTGCGCTGGAACAGGCTGTGAAGGTCACAACCACACAGACTCTTTCAGTTTAGATGGCGGTGCTGCTTCCACGGCTGGAGCAGCCGTTTTATAAATCACCCAAAAAGCCTCCAAGCTTTAAAGCAACACTCCACAGGGAACTTGTTCACCGAACTTTTATTTCAAAACGAGGTGAATGAACAGGCTGGTAAAGTAGAATCCCCGACGCGTTTCTGTGCACACCTGCACCTTAATCATGGGGTTGGGCTCACTGCAAAATACCGGAATGGACTAGCACGAGTGTTTCTCCCATCTGTCGCATGCTTTCCCCAGTGAAATGCATGTTGGGCGTGGCAGTCCCGATTCTTTCCCTCTGGTGGGGTCCGATATTTGCATTCCATTTCAGTTCGCCTGTATCAGTTAAATTTTGCTCACAGCCCTCCAGTGGGCCCCAGTCTCTGTCATCACCTCCACAATTATTATAGTTGCATTTCACTGGGGAAAGCATGCGACAGATGGGAGAATCACTCGTGCTAGTCCATTCCGGTATTTTGCAGTGAGCCCAACCCCATGATTAAGGTGCAGGTGTGCACAGAAACGCGTCGGGGATTCTACTTTACCAGCCTGTTCATTCACCTCGTTTTGAAATAAAAGTTCGGTGAACAAGTTCCCTGTGGAGTGCTGCTTTAAAGCTTGGAGGCTTTTTGGGTGATTTATAAAACGGCTGCTCCAGCCGTGGAAGCAGCACCGCCATCTAAACTGAAAGAGTCTGTGTGGTTGTGACCTTCACAGCCTGTTCCAGCGCAGGAAACTATAATAATTGTGGAGGTGATGACAGAGACTGGGGCCCACTGGAGGGCTGTGAGCAAAATTTAACTGATACAGGCGAACTGAAATGGAATGCAAATATCGGACCCTACCAGAGGGAAAGAATCGGGACTGCCACGCCCAACATGCATTTCACTGGGGAAAGCATGCGACAGATGGGAGAAACACTCGTGCTAGTCCATTCCGGTATTTTGCAGTGAGCCCAACCCCATGATTAAGGTGCAGGTGTGCACAGAAACGCGTCGGGGATTCTACTTTACCAGCCTGTTCATTCACCTCGTTTTGAAATAAAAGTTCGGTGAACAAGTTCCCTGTGGAGTGCTGCTTTAAAGCTTGGAGGCTTTTTGGGTGATTTATAAAACGGCTGCTCCAGCCGTGGAAGCAGCACCGCCATCTAAACTGAAAGAGTCTGTGTGGTTGTGACCTTCACAGCCTGTTCCAGCGCAGGAAACTATAATAATTGTGGAGGTGATGACAGAGACTGGGGCCCACTGGAGGGCTGTGAGCAAAATTTAACTGATACAGGCGAACTGAAATGGAATGCAAATATCGGACCCCACCAGAGGGAAAGAATCGGGACTGCCACGCCCAACATGCATTTCACTGGGGAAAGCATGCGACAGATGGGAGAAACACTCGTGCTAGTCCATTCCGGTATTTTGCAGTGAGCCCAACCCCATGATTAAGGTGCAGGTGTGCACAGAAACGCGTCGGGGATTCTACTTTACCAGCCTGTTCATTCACCTCGTTTTGAAATAAAAGTTCGGTGAACAAGTTCCCTGTGGAGTGCTGCTTTAAAGCTTGGAGGCTTTTTGGGTGATTTATAAAACGGCTGCTCCAGCCGTGGAAGCAGCACCGCCATCTAAACTGAAAGAGTCTGTGTGGTTGTGACCTTCACAGCCTGTTCCAGCGCAGGAAACTATAATAATTGTGGAGGTGATGACAGAGACTGGGGCCCACTGGAGGGCTGTGAGCAAAATTTAACTGATACAGGCGAACTGAAATGGAATGCAAATATCGGACCCCACCAGAGGGAAAGAATCGGGACTGCCACGCCCAACATGCATTTCACTGGGGAAAGCATGCGACAGATGGGAGAAACACTCGTGCTAGTCCATTCCGGTATTTTGCAGTGAGCCCAACCCCATGATTAAGGTGCAGGTGTGCACAGAAACGCGTCGGGGATTCTACTTTACCAGCCTGTTCATTCACCTCGTTTTGAAATAAAAGTTCGGTGAACAAGTTCCCTGTGGAGTGCTGCTTTAAAGCTTGGAGGCTTTTTGGGTGATTTATAAAACGGCTGCTCCAGCCGTGGAAGCAGCACCGCCATCTAAACTGAAAGAGTCTGTGTGGTTGTGACCTTCACAGCCTGTTCCAGCGCAGGAAACTATAATAATTGTGGAGGTGATGACAGAGACTGGGGCCCACTGGAGGGCTGTGAGCAAAATTTAACTGATACAGGCGAACTGAAATGGAATGCAAATATCGGACCCCACCAGAGGGAAAGAATCGGGACTGCCACGCCCAACATGCATTTCACTGGGGAAAGCATGCGACAGATGGGAGAAACACTCGTGCTAGTCCATTCCGGTATTTTGCAGTGAGCCCAACCCCATGATTAAGGTGCAGGTGTGCACAGAAACGCGTCGGGGATTCTACTTTACCAGCCTGTTCATTCACCTTGTTTTGAAATAAAAGTTCGGTGAACAAGTTCCCTGTGGAGTGCTGCTTTAAAGCTTGGAGGCTTTTTGGGTGATTTATAAAACGGCTGCTCCAGCCGTGGAAGCAGCACCGCCATCTAAACTGAAAGAGTCTGTGTGGTTGTGACCTTCACAGCCTGTTCCAGCGCAGGAAACTATAATAATTGTGGAGGTGATGACAGAGACTGGGGCCCACTGGAGGGCTGTGAGCAAAATTTATCTGATACAGGCGAACTGAAATGGAATGCAAATATCGGACCCCACCAGAGGGAAAGAATCGGGACTGCCACGCCCAACATGCATTTCACTGGGGAAAGCATGCGACAGATGGGAGAAACACTCGTGCTAGTCCATTCCGGTATTTTGCAGTGAGCCCAACCCCATGATTAAGGTGCAGGTGTGCACAGAAACGCGTCGGGGATCCTACTTTACCAGCCTGTTCATTCACCTCGTTTTGAAATAAAAGTTCGGTGAACAAGTTCCCTGTGGAGTGCTGCTTTAAAGCTTGGAGGCTTTTTGGGTGATTTATAAAACGGCTGCTCCAGCCGTGGAAGCAGCACCGCCATCTAAACTGAAAGAGTCTGTGTGGTTGTGACCTTCACAGCCTGTTCCAGCGCAGGAAACTATAATAATTGTGGAGGTGATGACAGAGACTGGGGCCCACTGGAGGGCTGTGAGCAAAATTTAACTGATACAGGCAAACTGAAATGGAATGCAAATATCGGACCCCACCAGAGGGAAAGAATCGGGACTGCCACGCCCAACATGCATTTCACTGGGGAAAGCATGCGACAGATGGGAGAAACACTCGTGCTAGTCCATTCCGGTATTTTGCAGTGAGCCCAACCCCATGATTAAGGTGCAGGTGTGCACAGAAACGCGTCGGGGATTCTACTTTACCAGCCTGTTCATTCACCTCGTTTTGAAATAAAAGTTCGGTGAACAAGTTCCCTGTGGAGTGCTGCTTTAAAGCTTGGAGGCTTTTTGGGTGATTTATAAAACGGCTGCTCCAGCCGTGGAAGCAGCACCGCCATCTAAACTGAAAGAGTCTGTGTGGTTGTGACCTTCACAGCCTGTTCCAGCGCAGGAAACTATAATAATTGTGGAGGTGATGACAGAGACTGGGGCCCACTGGAGGGCTGTGAGCAAAATTTAACTGATACAGGCGAACTGAAATGGAATGCAAATATCGGACCCCACCAGAGGGAAAGAATCGGGACCGCCACGCCCAACATGCATTTCACTGGGGAAAGCATGCGACAGATGGGAGAAACACTCGTGCTAGTCCATTCCGGTATTTTGCAGTGAGCCCAACCCCATGATTAAGGTGCAGGTGTGCACAGAAACGCGTCGGGGATTCTACTTTACCAGCCTGTTCATTCACCTCGTTTTGAAATAAAAGTTCGGTGAACAAGTTCCCTGTGGAGTGCTGCTTTAAAGCTTGGAGGCTTTTTGGGTGATTTATAAAACGGCTGCTCCAGCCGTGGAAGCAGCACCGCCATCTAAACTGAAAGAGTCTGTGTGGTTGTGACCTTCACAGCCTGTTCCAGCGCAGGAAACTATAATAATTGTGGAGGTGATGACAGAGACTGGGGCCCACTGGAGGGCTGTGAGCAAAATTTAACTGATACAGGCGAACTGAAATGGAATGCAAATATCGGACCCCACCAGAGGGAAAGAATCGGGACTGCCACGCCCAACATGCATTTCACTGGGGAAAGCATGCGACAGATGGGAGAAACACTCGTGCTAGTCCATTCCGGTATTTTGCAGTGAGCCCAACCCCATGATTAAGGTGCAGGTGTGCACAGAAACGCGTCGGGGATTCTACTTTACCAGCCTGTTCATTCACCTCGTTTTGAAATAAAAGTTCGGGGAACAAGTTCCCTGTGGAGTGCTGCTTTAAAGCTTGGAGGCTTTTTGGGTGATATATATATATATATATATATATATATATATATATATATATATATATATATATATATATATATATATATATATATATATATATATATATATATATATATATATATATATATATATATATATATATATATATATATATATATATATATATATATATATATATATATACATACAAATATATCTAACAGTGTGGCAACCAATTATAATTCATCAAAGTAGAAATGTTGTGCTGTTCCTCAAGGAGGATTTGTAGAAAGTCACACGGAAGCTAGAGCCCACTGTGTCTCACAAAGATCTACAGAGGGAAATCCATTTGTTGGATTTTAATGCCCTCACACACCCTTTCAGGTGTCATGCTTCATCATCTGGGCTGCTCCTCGTTGGGTCGGCGGTGCAATACCCTCAAAGAGGGGCACTTTATCGGAGATCTTTTATTCAACAGCCTTATTGTGAAGTGCGGGTGTGGGGCCAAGATAGTGTAGACGTGGTGGTGAATATAAAATGGGGCTGGGAGTACCTGAAATTGTCTTTATTCTGGGGGTCTCCTGCCTCAATTAAAAGCAATGAAACCGACACTAGTTAAAGTATAATGTCTCCTATTTATGTGTCAGTTAGTGAAAACTAGTAGTAACGGTCAACATGTTTCTCCCGTTAATGTCGGTGGACTCACGATTCTTAAGGACCATACGGAAAGGAACTATCTACACTGAGCGAATAGTTTATAAGTCAATTGGTTCAATAGTAACACAATGAAGTCAAATCTAATGTGTCAGTATACCTGCGATGGGCTGGAACTACCTGTGTTGGAGAAACAAAATTGCATACATTACAGGTATATACACAACCAATTATAATTAGCATTAAGTAATCAGGAAATGAGAGAGGATATAATCTAAGGCCTGTATCATGAAACCCATAGAAATATCCATGAGGGTTTTATCTATGTAAAACAAAGTTACATTAGTTCAACTTTATATCGTTTATAGCTGCTAACCATGATATAATTCATATTGTCCATCATTTTTGCACCTTTTCACTTTTTTGTAAACTTGCACTCGTAGGGGTAACCCAGGCACTTGTCCCTTTAATTTTATAATATCAAATCAAATTAAATCAGGTGTTTGTTAAGCGCAGCTACTCACCCGTAAGGGTCTCAAGGCACTGATGGGTGTGGGAGGGGGTTCGCAGGTTCCAGTCCATCAAGGAGGGGGTCTGTCGGAAAGCCAGGTTTTGAGGTTTCTTGCGAAGATGGGGAGCGATGTTATCTGTCTGAGTTGGAGCGGAAGGTCGTTCCAGGCTCTGGCAGTGCGGAAGGAGAAGGAGCGGCCTCCCAATCTGGTCTTTCTGGTGCGGGGGGCCACGGCATAGGAGAGCTGGGCTGAACGTAGGGTCCTTTGGGGTGCGTGGAATTTGAGTCTGCTGTTCAGGTATGCTGGTCCGGTGTCGTGGAGGGCCTTGTGAGCGTGGGTTAGCATCTTGAAGGTGACTCCAGCTTCGATGGGGAGCCAGTGGAGTATGCGCAGGTGCTGGGAGATGTGGCAATGTCTTGGCAGGTTGAGGACCAGTCTTGTGGTGGCGTTTTGGATGTTCTGTAGCTCGCGGGTGAGGTTTTTGTGTATTCCGGCACAGAGTGCGTTGCCGTAGTTGAGCCTGCTGGTGACCAGGGTGTGAGTGACGGTCTTTCTGTGCTCGAGGGGGATCCATTTGAAGGTCTTACGTAGGAGGCGGAGGATGTGGAATCAGGAGGACGAGACGGAGGTGATCTGGCGGTCCATTTTGAGCTCTGAGTCCAGGATGATTCCCAGGTTGCGTGCGTGGTCAGTGTCTCTTCCGAAGGCGGGGGGCAACCAGGTGTCATTCTAGGCGTCTGGGTTTGGGCCCATGAGGAATGAGGAATACTTCCGTTTTGTTGGTGTTTAGTTGTAGGCAGCTGCTTTTCATCCATTTGGCGACGGCTTCCATGCCTTCTCGAAAGTTGTGTCTGGCGGTGTTGGGTTCGTTGGATAGGGAGAGGATGAGTTGGGTGTTGTCTGCGTATGACACAATGTTGAGTCCGTATGTTCTGACAATGTGGGTGAGCGGAGCCATGAAGATGTTGAAGAGCGTAGGGTTGAAGGAGGACCCTTCGGGGACTCCGCAGGTGGTAGGTGTAGGGTCCGAGAGGAAAGGAGGTAGTCTGACCCACTGTGTTCTGCCGCAGAGGAAGGAGCGGATCCAGTCGAGGGCCTTGTCTTGGATCCCTGCATCATGGAGTCTGGGTATTAGGGTGCGGTGAGAGACTGTGTCGAACGCCGCTGAGAGGTCGAGGAAGATGAGGGCTGCTGTTTCTCCTTTGTCCAGTAAGGTACGGATGTCGTCTGTTGCGGCGAGGAGGGCGGTTTCCGTACTGTGGTATTTTCTGAAGCCAGATTGGGAGGAGTTGAGGATGTTGTGCTCTTCGATGAATGAGGCGAGTTGGCTGTTGATGGCTTTCTCGATGACTTTCACTGGGAACTGGATCAGGGAGATGGGTCTGTAGTTTTTTAGTATGTTCAGAGTATATATTGGAACAATTGTTGCAATACCAGTCATTAGGGTACTTAAATATTTTAAAGATTTTTTGTATTTATACAGAGAATTTTTTGAGAAAGTGGTTTTAATCATTGTGGACTGTGTATTGTTATATCAATGACTTTATCAGGTATTAACACTGGACAATACTGATGTATTTAAGCGTACATTGTAACATATATGAACATATGTTTTCTATGTTCATTATCACTGCTATTGGGCACTGGCACTTTAAAAGGGCAGATGCTACCTCCAGGCGTTGTCATGTGATCAAGGCCGGTAACGGCCGAAACGTGTCATGGCGGTACGGTGTTGTGCTGAATAAACACTGATTTGCACTGAATTGGGTCTACTCTCGTGTTGGTCAAGAATCAAGCAACAGACGAGCGTTCCCGGATATATATAAATAGCATGTGATCAAGGCTGTGGTGACGCAGCTAAAACGCGCCATGTTGACTATGGAGAAATAAAGCACTAAGAAGAATACCTTGCACGTTTGTGTTCTGTACCTTTTTTGTCTATTGAAGGAAATAGTAGCACAGGACTTTTGGTGATATATGTGTATATATATATATATATATATATATATATATATATATATATATATATATATATATATATATATACATATATGTGTGTGTATATGTGTATGTATATATATATGTGTATGTAATGTGTATATATATCCTCAACGTGCCTGTTCACAAATAAAAACAGGCTCAGGCTCACTCAAGATGTCTTTATTGTGGCTACAAACCCAGGTAATACGTTTCAAACGCTACCGCGGTCTTTGTCAAACATAATGTTGCAGTCATTTTCATTTTCATTTATGCTTCCTGTTAGAACTGGGGGTCTCTAGTTGGCTGAGGTAGGTACCTTAGTCCAAATGGCGACCCTTGCTCCTAGTCAGGGAAAGGAGGGACACACTCTTGGATAACCCCTGCTCACCCCCTGGTAGCTTGGCACGAGCAGCCAGGCTTATCTCCAAGGCAATGTGTAAAGTAATTGTAACTACCAGAAAAAGAGGAAAATCCCCTTATTCCCAATATTAACTGGTGCATCCAATCACTATACAGTACATTACTTCCAAACTACAATCAACCAGTATGAAAAACTGAAAAACTGAAAATTATTTCTAAAGAAACATTTGTCTTTATTGATCAGCCTTAAATGATTACAATAGATTTCCTTTAAAAACAACAAATATTTTGTCGGTGTGTGCTGAGCACCATTAAAAAATGTGTGCAAAAGTTAACATTAAAACATTCCTATATTGTAAATCAACATGTACATATTTAATATACATTAATTATGACCTGCATAATCAGGACAAAATCAACACAAGACATAAAAGATTTATCTAATTCTATTGTACATTGATTTAGATAGCCCAAAGGCCAATACACTTGATTTGTATTTGCACCCTTCTTTGAGCTGTCTGTTTCGATTGTACTCTCCTGTGGCGTCGACGCGTTTCGGTGGAATATCTTAACTCAATATCACCTTTTTCAAGACAAGAAACTTTTAAGCTGTCCAGATACAATCTTATATTTTTTTCTCCTGCCGTTAAAAGCTCTTTGGTCCACTACAGAATAACTTGTTTAGGAACCAACTGCCTACTTGACAGTTTATTAGGATTGTTCGTTACAATTAAATCCCCTGCTGCTGTGTGGGGGAACTCTAGCTGCCTGTCCACTCTTAGGGAAACTTTCGTGATAATCCCGTCCTACGTCTTATATTGTTGGAAAAGTAAAATTGCTGTGTGCACGCTATTCCGTTTAGTATTCTCCGTTTCGCTGGATAAGCTTCAGTGCAATGTTGTGGATATACCGTTGCATGTTTCTCTTACAGTCGGACTCTTTGTTAAAACCCCGCTGGCAGTTGATTCCATGTACATGTTGATTTACAATATAGGAATGTTTTAATGTTAACTTTTGCGACAAGTTTTTTAATGGTGCTCAGCACACACCGACACAATATATGTTGTTTTTAAAGGAAATCTATTGTAATCATTTAAGGCTGATCAATAAAGACAAATGTTTTTTTAGAAATAATTTTCTGTTTTTCAGTATTTCATACTAGTTGATTGTAATCTGGAATTAATGTACTGTATAGTGATTGGATGCACCAGTTAATATTGCGAACAAGGGAATTTTCCTCTTTTTCTCGTAGTTGTACCTCAATTCCCTTGTTTAATCTATTATTTGTAAAGTAATTGCAACCACACTCCCGGTAACTCAGTGATAACACCACAAATGGACACCACACAGGTTTTATAGAAATAGCGGTACCTTTTTTGTTTAAAAACACGTTTTATTGCATCAACTGTCAAACACAATGCAGAGCCCTTTACCCCAGAGGCTGTCTTCTACAGTTTAAAGCACAGACTATTGCAATGACATTTAATATAACCAATTATCAACAGAAATAAACATTTGAACCAAACAACCCTCCCCCATGCACTGTCTCTGCATTACATCTCGAAAATCCACTCCACACCCACAGCATCAATGACACATCCCGCGTAGCCACTGAACCCCTGTATCCCAGCTCCACCCACCTGTCCCACCATTGCAACATCTCCCTCAGGAATAGGATCCACGGAAAGGCCCCTATAGTCTGCCCAATGCTTCCAAATCTTAGCATGTTTTTGCGGGCACCCTTGTGCTTTAAAAATTGCGATCTTCAGACTCATGTTAAAATCCAGACCATTCTTCCATGCTAACAAGGAGGGCGGGGCCTAAGCCTTCCACTTCCACGCAATGTCTTCTTTGGATACGGTGAAACCCAGCAACATCAAGTGGCGTTTATAAATATTTCCCCTGACACCCTCCGTTATATGTAGCAGCACTAACTTAGGGTAGAAGGGGAGCTCTCACCCCAAAACCTCCGCCAGGGAGGCCAACACACCGCGCCAGAATTTTGGTAGTGACCTAAATTGCCAGATTGTGTGAAATTGGGTACCATCCTCCCGGCCACAGCTGAGACAAAGCGGGGTCACAATTAGGCCTGCTCTCCACAACCTGGTTCTAGTATAGTATACTTGGTGTACGTAATTAAACTGAATTAGTCTGAGCCGCATTGTGATTGCAGCCCCCTAGGGGAGGCTAATGCCTCAGTCCAGTCCTCCCCGTTTAATGGACCAAGGTCAGCCGCGGTCGGCAGTAGGAGTTTCTGCAGGGCGGTGACGTGGGAAGGGGGAGGGTAAGGGTGGGGGGTAGTAGTGTACGGATTACGGAGTTTAACAGGTAAGTAAACATATACATAAATAAAACTAATTTTGTTGCGCGCACTGCATCACCAAATGCGATGCAGTGCGCGCAACGAAATTCGTTTGATTTATTTATATGTTTCCTTACCTGTTAAACTCCGTAATCCATACATTACTGCCCCCCACCCTGCCCCTCCCCCTCCTCATGTTACTGCCCTGCAGGAACTCCTACTGCCGACCGTGGCTGACCAAGGTCCTCCTCCCATGTTATCCTCAAATTATCTAGTGTAGTGGGACAGTTTGTCACCAGGGACTGGTAGATCTTGGAAATGTTATAGTCTTGTAGGTCCCCCATGAACACTTTAGCTTCAATGGGGCCAAAATGAAGGAGGGACTCCAGATCCGCGAGACTTGAGGAGACAGCATGCCGAAACTGTTGGTATGTATAAAATTGAGTCTTTGGCATCTGGTATTCTTGCTGGAGGTCTTGAAAGGACTTAAGCACTGTACTTCGCATCACGCCTCCCAAGGTAGAGGTCCCTATGTTGTCCCAATCGCAAAAGCCCACTAGACCAGCTAGCTGTGGCAATCTTCCATTGGACCACCGCAGGGTCTCCTTTGTCAACCTACCCTACCACCCCATCATCCACAAGGCCTGCTTCCACACTTGGAACCCCACCCTGGTGGCAGACGGCAGGGCCTTTCTGGCCGGGGCTGAGTAGAGAATAGTGTGTAGGGCAGTGGTCCCCATGCACCTACCTTCCACCGCCTATGCAGGGTCAGACCGGTCCCCATACCACCAGTCATTTAATATCAATAGATGCAAGCCCATGTACTAGGACTTGACATCCGAGGTGGCCAGAACGCCACAGTATGTCGACTGAAAACATGTCTGCAGCGCCACTCTAGGCGCCTTCCCTGCCCAAAGAATTGCCCCAATGCCGAATTCACTTGGCAAAACCAGGAAGGGGCGATTGGGAACGGATAATTCTGTAGTTGATAAAGCAGCCGCGGTAGCAATACCATTTTGAAGATGGTTGACCTTCCAAAGATGAATAGGGACATACGAGGCTAGGATCGCAGCTCTTTACGCACACATGTCCATACTGGCAGGATATTACGTTCCCAGGACATGGTGGGTGAATCCGACAGGAAAACTCCCAGGTATTTTATGCCCATCGAAATAGTGGTATCTTTATCAAAAGGAATACGATGAGACCAAACGATAGAAATCCAACATATGCGTATTCGTAATATTGCACTTAGCCGGTAATTAAGCCAGCAATCATTTGTAGGTTCTTGTGGTATTAATGAGCAGTTTACGATGATTTAATGCAGTTCTAATGCAACTATATGCAGTTCGTAATGTAGTAATAAGACAGTCCTCGCAGGAATAATGCAGTTCGTAATACAAGAATAAAACAGTCCTTAATGCAAGAATCAGGCAGTTCTTAATGCAAGAATAATGCAGTTCGTAATGCAAGAATAATGCGGTTCGTAATGCAAGAATCAGGCAGTTCATAATGCAAGAAATAACGCTATAAGCCAATATGCGCAGTCAGCTCAGGCACCAATAGGTCCCAAGTAGCAGAGACAAGGGCCGTAAGCTTAAAGGGGCGACCCCGGGAATAAGAACCGAATAATAAGAATAATCCCTCTCGTCCAGATGCTGGGCACACCACATGTCAATCAGACCCCAATTAGTTTGCCATGCTCTCCTCGCCTTGGAGATCCTGTGCACTGGGGCACTGGAGAGCGGGGGTATCTGTCTCTTTCTACATCTGCTATTTAGTTGAAATCTCCCCCCACTATAGCTACAACAGTTTAATATCTCTCAAGGAAGGAGGCTGGTCAACATTGGGAGTATACACTCTACACAGAGCTACATCCACTCCATTTAGACGCCCCAGTACCGCTATAAACCTTCCCTCTGGATCAATCAATTGCCGCATTAGCTGAAAATGCACCCCGCTCTAACCCATACCAAGGCACCCCTTGCAAAAGCTGAGTAAGTTGTATTAAAAAGTTGCCCTCCACCTCTTCTTCAATGCTGCTCCCTCAGACCGATTAATATGCGTTTCTTGAAGGAGTGCCACCTGTACCGCCCTTCTTACCAGGTAGGCATGCACCTTGTGGTGCCTTTGCATTGTGTGAAGCCCCCTTAAATTTCAGGTTATACATGTCGAATCACGTATCATTCCCATTTGTCAAGCAATCCCACCCCACATCTAAGAGCACACCGGTGTCCCTAATTCCCCCCCAACCTCCTCCCATACCCTCCCCAACTCCCTCTCCCAGAACAGGCACTATAACATTAGAACCCATCCAAACTTTTACACAACTGCTCCCTCTTGTCCATTAGGGAGCTACACCCACATGAACTTATGGGAAGTAAGCCCTTGTCTTCAGAGTCAGACACCTTATAGACCCCCAACCGGCGCTCAACACCCACTATGTCAGACAAGCCTCTTCCGGGGCCTCCTCTCAGCAAGACCTCTTACATGCGCTTTCCACAGCTCTTGCGAAGTCCCTGGGCCTCAGTAATCGAGTACCAGCCATCCAAGTCCCCATCCGATCGCCTCTTAGTCTCCCTCCCCACGCTTAGTGCATTTCCCATGCCCAGCCAAAGTCTACATCACCCATCCACGATCTCATCCGCCATCCCGGCAGTCACATGAGGCAGGTTCAAACTTCCGGCATCCGACTGTTTATTGTCCTCTTCCAAAGACCCCTTCTCCGATTCCGTCCGCGCCGGGAACGTGCCCTCCTCCACCTGAGAGATAGCCGTGACAGCCTTCAGGGCGGCCTCTTTCTCCTTCTCCGTCTGTGTGTCCGTCGGTTTCTGGGCCTCTGGTTGACGTCGCCGGTTGTGCCTCAATCTGCGCGGTCAAGGCCCCTCTGCTCCTGCTCTCAAACCATTACCTGCTTCTCCGATACCTGCTTTATACATATCCAGCCAGTCCCAGGCTTCTTCAGGGCTATCATAAAAGGACATCTTACCATCGACAGTGATCTTCAAGCGCGCCGGGAACATCAGAGAGTATTGAATACCTCAATCCCGAAGTGCCCTCTTGACTGGCACAAACGATACTCTGGAGCGCTGGACCTCAAGCGCGTAATCCGGGAACAGTGTCACCTTACTGTTGTCCACAGTGTACGGTCCTACTGTCCTTGCCTTGTTCAGCAGGAGAGCCCTATCCTTGTAATGAAGCAGCCTGGACACCACCAGCCTTGGAGGTCTCCCAGGGGCCAATGACCTGGCCGGCACTCTGTGGGCCCTCTGCAGAGTGAAGAACGACGGCAGTCCTACCGGCGAGACAGTTCCTTTTAGCCACTCCTCTAGATAGTCCACCATGCTGTTTCCTTCCACCCCTTCAGGTAGCCCCACCACCCGGATGTTTCGTTGATTCCTCCCTTCGGCATCCTCTGCTCACCGCTCCAGGGTCTGCAGCCTATATTGAAAATCAGTAATTTGCGCTGCCATTGACTTCTGCGCCGGTTCCAGGACTTCTATGGCCGTCTTCGTTTGCTTTACCCTATCAGCCAATTTGGCGTGGTCCGCTCGGAGCAGTCCTAAGCCTTGCGTCACATGCGCAAGGTCCAGCTGCAGGGCCTCCCTAGTGTCCGTTATGGCTTTTAGTATTTGATCGACCTGTTGCTGGAGCATCCCCTGTGAGCGTTGTTGCAGGCCCTCTTGCGCCTTCCCAGTGGTTGTGTCCTCTGCCTGCTTCCCTCTGGGCTTCCCCATGTTCCTTCGGAGCTCGAAATCTGCGCAACCTCCAGGTGGCCTCCTGTGAGTCTCAGCCTCTCCGTGGGTTCTCACTGTGCTGACCAACCTCAGGTGGTCAAGCCGCCCTCACTTCTCTGCTCTGTGCACTCTTCCAGAGTTGCCCCCATCGACAGGGTCGACCTCCAGGCTCTGGCAGGCCTCACCACTTCACAATTTCAACCTTCTAGTTGGGCTTCTCTTCAGCCGGGTAGCGAGGGCTCACTTCCAGCAATGTGACCCACTCCAGGTCAGCCGACGCCAGCTACTGCGTCCCTGTTGCCGGTGATTACCACAGTCCCCCCACCTCAAGGGTCAGATACAGCAGGCCTCACCTCCGTCCCAACACTTGTTCTTGCCGAGCCTGTAGCGCCATTATTGATTTGTGCCCACTGCCTGAGTGGTCCACCTCCTGTGTGTTCTTATCTGTGGCACCACACTTGTCTTCTCCCCGCCGCTTGTGCGCTCTTCTCACTGCCAAGCCTTGCCAAATGGTCAATCGTCTCCTTTTCTGTGCTCCTCCACGCTCAAGTGCGCCAGCTGACAAGTCCCCAAGTAGGAGGGGGGACCCCCCTCAAAGCGCACCTCCGGGTCCTTACAGTTACCAGTACCCTTCATCCACTGGTGTCCCCGCTGTTGCCACACTGTGCTCAGTCTCTCCTCCTCCCTGCAATTGGCCTTCAGCGCAGGCAGTCAGTCCCTCTCACCATTCTCGCGGCCTTCTAGGGCCTCCGCACAGCTCCTGCGCTCTCTAGTTGGCTCCGCCCACCACCTTTATGCATGTGCGTGCCCCCAGGGTTCCTTATTCTGTGCAGACTCACCGGGCTCTTTCACCTGCTTTCACAGCAGCTGACCTCTGTATCTGGCAGCTTCCCGTCTGCCCCTTTCCACTGCGTGCATGCCGCCCCCTCAAGCAGCTCCGGCCGCCAGCGCCGCCAAGAGCCTCCTCTCTCAGCTCCGGGCTGTTCCACCAGCGCCCGCTGTCCCCTCCTCCTCCGGGGCTGCCCCAATCCAGCTTGGTCGGCAGGAATGTCGTTGAACCTATTTACCACCTGCCACACGGACAGGTGATCACATAGATGACGTGGTCAGTTTTACATGAGATCAGTTTCAAGATTCGGTGTCTTTTCTTAACTGTTTCTAAAATGGCCTCCCGGACATTAGTGCTATGCTTGCATGCCTTGAAATGTCCACATCATTTGAACCCCCTGTTTTTTTTAGAGCAAACTAGTGCCTCTAGCAGTTGACTTTGTACCAACATTTCCTTCAAAGACAGCTGTCTGCATGTAAAATCGAATTTCCAGCAGTATTTTTCCTAAAAAGTTCAGTCTGTAGGTTACCCTCTTTGAAAATAAATCTAATATCTAAAAAGTGAATTTGTTCTTTGCTGTATGAATGAAGAAAATGTCATCGATTTCAATACTTCATTTGATGTCACCGGCAGCCCCCACTTGGGGTGAATGTTTCATTTGGGACTGCAAAAACCATAACGCCCAGCGGCAGGAGCCGTTTCAGGGTGGAGTTACCTGTTGTGAAAGGCAGGTCTCATTAATTATTAAAGCAGTTGGTCCCATTCAAGTTGTTTGGTGTTTCCTTTGACTGAAGGCTCTTGACAAAGGGGGAAACCTTGAAACGCGTTGAGCCTTTCAGCGTGTGTTTGGCGTGGATGCCTGCTGAGACACAGCCCTGCACGAAGATACTCTTACTTGAGGGTTTTCTCAACGGAGGCAACTTTGTGGTTGGATACTTTTGCGGCTTAGCCTGAGTCGCGGGATTACCCCTCCGCAGCAATGCGGACCTGTAAGGCCAGGAACCCCTGGCCTGTCGATGGGAGGTGAGCGTTCAACAGAGACTGTGGGATTAAAAATCAGCTGGCAGAAGCGCGCTCACAGACGCTGGCCCACAGGGGATTTCAATGCTTCATTTGATGTCACCGGCAGCCCCCACTTGGGGTGAATGTTTCATTTGGGACTGCAAAAACCATAACGCCCAGCGGCAGGAGCCGTTTCAGGGCGGAGTTACCTGTTGTGAAAGGCGGGACTCATTAATTATTAAAGCAGTTGGTCCCATTCAAGTTGTTTGGTGTTTCCTTTGACTGAAGGCTCTTGACAAATGGGGAAACCTTGAAACGCGTTGAGACTTTCAGCGTGTGTTTGGCGTGGATGCCTGCTGAGACACAGCCCTGCACGAAGATACTCTTACTTGAGGGTTTTCCCAACTGAGGCAACTTTGTGGTTGGATATATATATATATATAACCTACTGGCGGTCGCCAGTAGGTAGTTATAGTTAGGATCTACTTTCCATAGGAAATCCGCAACATTCTATTGGGAATAACTTTGGCGCCGGTGGACGAATCTTCGCAAATTTCTCAAAGTTCGTGGCCCGCTCCGCTCCTTCCCTGAAAATGTGGGGGGGATTCGTCAAGCGGGGGCCGAGATAAAAGGGGGGTCCCAAAACGTGTTTTCCCCATGTTAATTTCCATAAGGCGGTTAGCCTCACTTTTAGCCCGAACGGCTGAATGGATTTCCACCAAACTTGGCAAAATTGTAGGGACTGGTAGCCCGATGTGCCTTTGCTATGTCTCAAGATATGTGCTCCAGTGGATTTGAGTAATTTAGGTTCAAAATAATATATATATCTATGGCAGCGTCCCGGTACTCTCACCGGGGAGCGCTCTGGGCGCGCCACGCGAGGTGCGCACGGAAAGCTGATTGGCTCTCGGGTGTCTGTAAACATTCGAAACAGTCCGGACCGGCCACCATCTTGTGTCTCGGTAGGATAGAGACACAAGAGGTGGAAAAAAAAGGGGGGGAAAGACCATATGGGGGCAGGGATAGACCCCCTCTGACCCACTAGGTTTGATGTGGGGGCTATAAAAGGGCCCGCGGTGCAAAATATATATATATTTTTTTTTTTTATTTGCACGAGGGGAGCGTTCGGTACGCGCACCGGGGAGCGGACCGGGGAGCGGACCATGGGGAAAAAAGAATGACCGAGTTTTAAAAAAATGTAGCCTTTTTTTATAAATTGGAGGTAGTTCTAAAAAGAACTGTTTTTTTCTTCTTTTTGTTGTTTTATTTTTTTTATTGATTTTTGAATTTTTTTTACTTTTTTGGGGTTTTCTGAACAGTTTTATATTTTTTTTGTATTTTTCATGGGGAGAAACGAAAAAACAGGGAATTGAAAATGGCTCAACTGGAGCAAAAAAAAAAGAAAAGAAATAATTAGGGATTTTTGGGGCATTTGTGGTTGTCCACAGCAAGGACGATGAGCTTTACGCTCTGTTCTCCGTAGGAGATGGTCTTCCCACAATGTTTACAGGTTATTCGGAAATCCGCAAACCGTGGCTGAATGCAAGGCATCGTCTCTCTTGCCTCTTGTCCCGACGGAGTGCGTTGCTTTCTTTTGGAGGGGGTGCTTGTAGTTTGGGGAGGGTTTCTGGCCAGTTCCCTCATCTCTGCAGCAGAATAGTTGATTGGATGCCTGCGCTGCATGTGTCTAATCATTGTGTCGTTTCAGAATGAATATTTTTTATTAGGGTTCCCCCTAGAAAGTTCCATGCCACAGATTAGGCAATTTACCTTGGCTGCATTTACTTTTTTCTTCCCCTCTGGGATCGAAAAAAACTCCCATATAATGTGTGGTCTTGGCTGGTATGGGGTATTGTGTTCTTCAAGCCATCTTCTCCTCCCCTCCTCCTCCTCCTCCTCCTCCTCCTCTTGTTGACCACCAATGTAATCTTGTGGTGGTCCTCTTGGTGGTTGTGGTGGTGGTGGTGGTGCAGATGCACCAGCTGCTGCTGCTACTGAAGCCATTATAGAGATCAAAAAGGTACAGAGAGGTACAAACAGGTCTTCCTAAGTCAAAGGACAAAGTCAGAATAAGGAAAAAAGGTGGGGTCTTTCATCATTTGGAAAAAAAACTGTCCTGAACCAATGAGAAGTGTTATTTTCAGGTCACAAGACCAGGGATTTCATTATGAAACCAAAACTGTCCTGCACCAATAAAAAGTGTTATTTTCAGGTCACATGACCGGCGCGCTCACGCGACGCGCCCCCGGGGGCGCCCGGGGGCGTGCACCGGGTCACGTCGCGTCGCGTACGCGCGTCGGATGTTTACGTTGCGCGATCGTATTCGCTCGAGTGCTTCCGGGTGCGCTTACGCCGTGCGTATCACGCGGACGCGGCTACGCGATACGTCACAATCATGTTTTCATTCGCGACATTGGCGCTAACGGGGCGCTTCCCGGTTCGCGCACCGGGGTGCTTCAAACGACTACGCTCTCCGGGGCGCGCTCCGGGAGCACTCCAGGGTCAAAAAAAAAATAATAATTTTAAAATTGTTTAAAATAAAAATAAAATATAGGATTCATTCATTTTCAAAAATATTACATTTCATAGCTATAGACATTTGCTATTAACCAAATTTTGAAATTCAAAGAAAAAAACATAGGTTTGGGGCCTTATATATAGTTAGGAATTAGCATTTAAAAAACCTATGAAATTCACTGAAAAAACATAGGTTTCACACCAGTTATAGTTAGGAATTAGCATTTAAAAAACCTATTAAATTCACTGAAAAAACAATAGGTTTCACACCAGTTATAGCTAGCTGGAAATTTTACTGACATAAAACCATTGAAATTCCACGTTATAGTTAGTTGAACTCACTATAACTTGCGCGTGTAATGCACTGCTGATAACGTCACATATTACATCACTCATGACATGGTCAGTGACATCACTCATGACATCACTGATGACACCATCTTTGTGACAGAGTGACAGACCTCCTTTCAGTGTAATGTAACCCTTAAAACACATCTTCGAAAATAGAAATTAACATTTTCAAAAAAATGGAGATATCCATACCAGTTACAACAACCAATTCAGTAATACCACCATCTATATACACATCCACTCATTCACCAACAGTTCTATATAGTCACTCATACATATACTCACTCATCATATGTAGTGATACACCTATACATCCTGTTACACACCGACAGTCATCCAAAAGTTACTCACACACATACTCACACATGCAAAAAAACTATTGAACATCCATTTATTTGCATATACAACTATACACACACTATCACCTTACTTCTAAGGAAACTTACACATACTTACTCTCTTAAACAATCACTTATAGAAACTCATACTTATTTGAACAGGAACTCTTACAATCTCACATATACTCACTTATAAACATCAATACTCACATATACTAGATTAAAACATATGTTGTTACTGATAAAGACACTAGTGAGACAGTCATTCACTCACTAACACACACATACACACACTCATCCACCCATACAGTCCTGCACATATGCTGTCTTCAAAACACATACAAACAGTGAGTCAGTCATTGATGCATCTATGTGCTAAGTAATACCCCCACCAAACCATAAAGACACTCATACTGATACTAAAAAACATCTAATAACCCATATACATACACATGTAGCTACTCATCAACCCATGCAGCCAATTATACACAAAGTGAAACACTGATACATATATTTAAATATTTAAACATTACTCGCTATTATATGTATTCACTAAGATACACTTAATAAGCCAGTTAACCAATCAATTTTTTTTTAAAAACATTCATTAAAACACTTATTTAAACATTTATTCTTCCATCGACGTTTACATATACATATATAAAACATATTTATTTTTCAGAAAGACACACATTCACTGGATGGTGTCATCAGTGATGGCATGAGTGATGTCACTGACCATGTCATGAGTGATGTAATATGTGACGTCATCAGCAGTGCATTACACGCGCAAGTTATAGTGAGTCCAACTAACTATAACGTGGAATTTCAATGACTTTATGTCAGTAAAATTTCCAGCTAACTATAACTGGTGTGAAACCTATTGTTTTTTCAGTGAATTTAATAGGTTTTTTAAATGCTAATTCCTAACTATAACTGGTGTGAAACCTATGGTTTTTTCAATGAATATATATATATATTACCTACTGGCGGTCGCCAGTAGGTAGTTATAGTTAGGATAATTTTCAATGTTAAATCTCAACATTCTATTTTGAATAACTTTGGCGCCGGTTGACGAATCTGCCTGAAATTTTCAGGAAAATGGTCTCATGGCGGTCCGGTCCTTCCCTGAAAGTTTGGGGGGGATTCGTCAAGCGGGGGCCGAGATAAAAGGGGGGTCCCAAAACGCGTTTTCCCCATGTTAATTTCCATAGGGCGGTCGATTTCACTTTTAGCTCGAACGGCTGAATGGATTTCCACCAAACTTGGCAAAATTGTAGGGACTGGTAGCCCGATGTGCCTTTGCTATGTCTCAAGATATGTGCTCCAGTGGATTTTGAGTAATTTAGGTTCAAAAAAATATATATATCTATAGCCGCGCTCCGGTGCGCGCACCGGAGAGCGCTCGAGGCGCGACACGCGACTTGCGCGCAGGAAGCTGATTGGATCTCAGTTGTCTGTAAACATTCTAAACAGTCTGGAGCGGCCGCCATCTTGTGTCTCGGTAAAATCGAGACACAAGAGGTGGCTAAAAGAAAGGGGGAAATGACAATAAGGGGGAAGAGTACACCCCCTCTGACCCCCTAGTTTTGATGTGGGGGCCATTAAAGGGCCCCGCGGGGCCTCAAAAAAAAATTATTTTTTTTCGATTTCCGCGGGGGGCGCACCCGGTACGCGTACCGGGGAGCTTACTGAGGAGCGTACTAAGGAGAAAAAAAATGACAGATTTTTTTCACAAAAAAATGCATTTTTTTATAAATTAGAGGTAGTTCTGAAAAGAACTTTTTTTTTTCTTCTTTTTGTTGTTTTATATTTTTTTGTGTTTTTTGAACTTTTTGAACTTTTTTTGGCTTTTTAAAACAATTTTATAATTTTTTTGGATTTTTGTCAAGGGAAAAACAAAAAACAGGAATTCAAAAACGGCTCAACAGGAGCAAAAAAATGTGAAAATTTAGGGACTGTCAGGGCAGCGGTGTTGCTGTTTCTTTAGGGCAATAAGTTCAACACTCTGCTCCCCATAGCAGAGCAGTTCGTTACACTCCGTGCACAGAAATTTGATGCCTGCAAACTCTGGCTGTATGTTAGGGACCATTCTTCTACGGGATGGTCCCGAAGGTGTTGCTCCACCAGTGGAGGTGCTGCCGCCATCTGTGGGTAATTTCCGTGCCAGGTCTCTGACACTCTCCCTCGCAAAGTTGTTTGGGTGTCTTCTTTTGACATGCCTGATTAAATTGGCATTACCAAAACTATATTTTTTCAGAGGATTGCCTCTGGATAAAGTACTCCCACATATTTTGCAGGTTACTTTTGGAGCGTTGACTTTTTTTTCACCTTCAGGGATGTTATAAAATTTCCAGATGAAATGGATTTTTTTCTTCTCCGTAGGAGGGTCCTCATCTACAAATGCATCTGAATCACTGCTGGATGACTCTCTTGCAGCCATTGCTGTAGATCAGGAAAGTAGGAGATGAAGATAGTACACAGAACAGCTCTTGCTCTCTCCAAGTACAAAGCAATAGTGAAGGAAATGGGTGGGGATTTCATTCTTTGTAAAAAAAACTGTTAGCAACCAATGAAAAGTGTTATTTTAGGGTCACATGACCCGACGCGCTTACGCTGCGCGCTTCGGAGCACTTCCGGTGCGTTTACGCGGCGCGAGCGGAGGCGCTTCCGGGGCGCAAACGTGGCGCGATCGTAGGCGCTTCCGGGTGCGTTTACGCGGCGCGATTTGAGGCGCTTCCGGGGCGCACATATGACGCGACCGTAGGCGCTTCTGCGTGCGTTTACGAGGCGCGAGCGTAGGCGCTTCCGAGGGCACTTACGTTGCGCGCCGAAGTGATGTCATCAAACTTTTACAGAAATGCATAATCATTTTCCTTATTAAAAAAAACTGATTTTATTTGTATAGTACGAAAAGTTTTGCATTATTATTAACTTTTCATTCATATTTTTTTTCACGAACGACAATAGCGCTCCGGGTGCGCTTTCTGCTAAGCTCACCGGAAAGCTTACGGGAGCGCTTAGCTGAAAGCTTCTCGGAGCGCGCACCAAGAGCGCAAAAAAAAAAAAATATATAAAAAAAAGAATACTTACAAAAAAACAGCAAATTGTAAAAAAAAAAAGGATACAAACTCGATATAGAAAGGAATTAGCATTTAAAAAACCTATGAAATTCACTGAAAAAACCATAGGTTTCACACCAGTTATAGTTAGGAATTAGCATTTAAAAAACCTATTAAATTCACTGAAAAAACCATAGGTTTGACCCCAGTTATAGTTAGCTGGAAATTTTACTGATATAAAACCATTGAAATTCACACGTTATAGTTAGTCGGACTCACTATAACTTGCGCGTGCAATGCACTGCTGATGACATCACATATTACATCACTCATGACATGGTCAGTGACATCACTCATGACATCACTGATGACACCATCCAGTGAATATGTGCCTTTCTGAAAAAGTAAATATTAGTGAGTAATGTTTAAATATTTAAATATATATATTAGTGTTTTACTTTGTGTATAAGTGGCTACATGTGTTGGTAAGTAGCTACATGCGTATGTATATGGGTTATTAGATGTTTCTCTTAGTATCAGTATGAGTGTCTATATGGTTTGGTGGGGGTATTACTTAGCACATAGATGCATGAGTGACTGACTCTCTGTTTCTATGTGTTTTGAAGACAGCATATGTACAGGACTGTATGGGTGGATGAGTGTCTATATGTGTTTGTTAGTGAGTGAATGACTGTCTCACTAGTGTCTTTATCAGTAACTACATATGTTTTAATCTAGTATATATGAATATTGATGTATATAAGTGAGTATATGTGAGAGTAAGAGATTGTAAGAGTTCCTGTTTAAATAAGTATGTGTTTCTATAAGTGATTGTTTAAGAGAATAAATATGTGTAATTTTAAATAGAAGTAAGGTGGAAGTGTGTGTATAACTCTATATTCAAATAAATGGATGTCCAATAGTTTATTTGCACGTGTGAATATGTGTGTGAGTAACTTTTGGATGAATGTCGGTGTGTAACAGGATGTATAGGTGTATCACTTCATATGATGAGTGAGTATATGTATGAGTGACTATATAAAACTATTGGTGAATGAGTGGATGTGTATATAGATAGTGGAATTACTGAATTGCTTGTTGTAACTGATATAGGTATCTCCATTTTTTTAAAAATTTCAGTTTCTATTTTTGAATATGTGTCTCAAGGGTTACATTATAGTGAAAGGAGGTCTGTCACTATGTCACAAGGATGGTGTCATGAGTGATGTCACTGACCATGTCATGAGTGATGTAATATGTGATGTCATCAGCAGTGCATTGCACGCGCAAGTTATAGTGAGTCCGACTAACTATAACGTGTGAATTTCAATGGTTTTATATCAGTAAAATTTCCAGCTAACTATAACTGGGGTCAAACCTATGGTTTTTTCAGTGAATTTAATAGGTTTTTTAAATGCTAATTCCTAACTATAACTGGTGTGAAACCTATGGTTTTTTCAGTGAATATATATATATATATATATATATATATATATATATATATATATATATATATATATATATATATATATATATATATATATATATATATATACACACATATACATATATACACATATACACCCACACACACACACAAACACACACACATATACTCTCACACATTCACTGGAGAAAACAAAGGTTACAGAGATGTTATAGTTAGGCTCAGATTTCACTCGTACTAAACCAATGAAATTGTGCAGTCATAGTTACCTGAGCTATCTATAACTTACACCCCCGCAATGCACTGCTTATGACCTCACATGTTACATCACTCATGACATGGTCAGTGACATCACTGATGACATCATCCCGTGACTGTTTCAAAAACATTTCTGAGATTTAAAGATATATACTAAGCTACAGCAAATTAATTACTATTCTTTCTGTGCTAGTAATTAGTCATGCTATTTCTGACATATTGCATCTGAGAGGCTGCGTGTCTGTATCAGTGTGTGAGTGGCTTTATGGATGTGTTAGTGGATATGTGAGTAGCTGTATGGGTGTGTGAGTGGCTATAGTAGAGAGTGAGTGGGTATGTGAGTGGCTTTATGGGTGTGATAGTGGCTCTGTGAGTGGCTGCATAGGTGTGTGAGTGGCTATATGGGTGACAGCGTGGCTGTGAGAGTGGCTGTATAGGCGAGGGAGTGAGTAGTTATTTGAGTGTGTGTAGAGGTAAGTGAGGTCTGAGTGGCTGTATTGGAGAGTGAATATCTGTGTGAGTGGCTGTAAGGGTGCAAGTGGGTGTGTAGGTGGTTGATCCTAGAGCCAGTGTGCATGTGCTGCTCTGCGAGACTTGTTGTAGGGAATAGAAGCCTTGCCCACTCTCCTCCCCATATTTGCCATTGACTTGTGTCATTGTCCGTCCTAAATGCTGGCTTCTGATTCGTAAATAGGCCTGTTAGTCCATCCTAAGTACCGCCTCCTCTTCATTTGTCACCTCCCATGGGGACTGGTCCTTTTACTTCAGTTGGTACCCAGTACCTGTTACTTAGTCTTTAAGCACTATTTTCTTCATCCAGTTTCATTTACTGCAGACACAACGTGCTTTTCTGCCTTCTTTACAACAATGTATGTGCCTTCTTTACCCCAATGTTGTGCCCTCTTTACCCCCCACCCTCCCTCCCATTGTCCATGCCTTCTCTTCCCCGTTTACCCTCCCTCCCTCCTGTTGTCCATGATGCCTACCATTTGCAATGCAATAGGTTTCACATTACGAGAGTCCGAGCTATTGGATTGTAAATGACAATGTCTTTTAGTTATGTTTTCGTTTTTAAAACATAAATAAAACGCATTGTCATTTACAATGCCAATAGCTTAAACTTGCGTAAATGCAAGACCTATTGCATTGCAAATGCTTGTTACATTTTGTGATGTAAGGTGTTTATGGTTTCAATGGGTCCTAGTCCACAGACCATTGACTGATCCTAGAGGAAAAGCTTGTTTATCAGTAACGGGGGATTGGAGGGTGATTGAATTGAAGGAGCCAACTTTGGGAAACATCCAGAAGAGGCAGGTCAGAAGGAGGAAATATATTTAAGATTGCCATGGCATTACATGTTACCAATTGAAAATGCTTAGAGCCCACGTTTGGCTTCTTGAGTGGAGCTAGGTGAATGACTTCTTCTCTCTGGAAAAAAGGAGTAGCCTCTGGAGGACTCCTTGACCAGCTAACAATTTTGGCACAAGCATAGGAATTTTAATGTTTAAGCAGGTAGCCAAATCCTTAAGAAAGTAGTCAAAACATATTGATTGCATGGCCACCTCTGAGATGGTCTTTGCAGAAGCAGCCAAATAATCAGGCTGTAGCACTTCTTATGGAGAAGATGCGCTTTTAAACAGGAGCTGCTACAGTAGACAACAAAGACATGGAAGGAGCAGTTTAATAGTTTAGTGATAAAGGTTAACACAGCACATCTGAGTAACTGTACGCTTGCTAGGAAAATATAGTGGAAAGAGTGGGGTACTGTTATAGCATAAGTGCCTCAAATGTGGGGTAGGGCTTAAATAACTAGAAGTAAAGAGGTGCGTAAAACTCCACTTTCTGGCATTGGATTTCTGAACAACTGTTATGTGGGAGCTGAACAATAGTGGGTCTCAACAAACTCTTTTGACAGAGGAAATACTAATTAGGTCGGTGAGAGTATGTACTGGAGTTGAGAAGCAAACTCCAGTGCCATAACTTCACATGTTTTGGTAGAATATAAATCAAAAACTGGAGTGTGATCCCAGTAATGTCTTGCTGCCCAATGTTTCTCTTTTCCTTCTTGTCTCTCCTATTCTTTCTGGATAAAGTGTTTTTGTTTTTTTTTAAACAATTTTATTCCATCAATAGACAAATATCATGCAGAGCTCTGTAACCGCACATTCACCTCAGTCCGGCACCTTCCCTGAGTCGCCGCGTCTCCAGTAGAAACAGGCTCCAGGAAAATGCCTCTATAGTCCGCCCACCTCTTCCAGATCTTAAAAGGCTTTTTGCGGGCACCCCGCGCTTTAAAGATAGGAATCTCCAAGCCCATGTTAAAGTCAAGACCATCCTTCTATGCTGATAAAGAAGGCTCCTCTGCCTTCCACCTCTGTGCAATATCTCGTTTGGCTAATGTAAATCCCAAACACATCAGGCGGCACTTATATATATTTCCCCTCACACTCTCCATTATATGTAGCAGCCCTAATTTAGGTGAGAAGGGGAGTTCCCAACCCAAAACCTCTGCAAGACAAGCCACCCTACACTGCCAGATCGTATGGAATAGGGTACCGTTCTCCTGACCACATCACAGGCCAAGCAGGCATGCCACCAGGCCCACCCTCCACAACCTGACTTGAAGTTAATATACCCGGTGTAAATAGCTGAATTGGATTAACTGGAGACACATTGTGATTGCAGCCTCCCGGGGGGAATCCTCTCCCTCCAATAGACCAAGGTCCTCCTCCCATGCTTCCCTGAGTATCAAGCGTAGTGGGGCTATTCATTACCAGAGACTGGTAGATCTGGGAAATGTTATGGTCTCGTAGGTCACCCATAAAAAATGTAGCTTGGATAGTGCTCAAGTCCAGGAGGGACTCCAAACCGTAACACTGGGGAGGACAGCATGCCTAAACTAAGATATTTATAGAATTTAGTCTTAGGCATCTGAAAATCTTGCTGGAACTGTTGAAAAGACTTAAGGACCATACCTTGCATCACACCCCCCAGGGTAGAGATCCCTATATTATCCCAATCATGGAAGCCCGCCAGACCAGCCTATTGGGCCAGAGTGGGGTCTCCTTCGTCAACCTGCCCTACCACCCTATCTTCCGAAGCGCCTGCTTCCACACCTGAAATACCACTCTAGTGGCCGATGGCAGGGCCTTACGCACCGAGGCCGAGTATAAGATAGTGTGTTAAGTGTTGGCCCCCATGCATCTCCGCTCCACCACGTAGGCCGGGTCAGACCTATCCCCGTACCACCAATCATTCAATATCAGTAGATGCGAGGCCATGTAATATGACTGGATATCTGAGGTTGCCAGCCCGCCACAATAGGTTGACTGAAAACATGTCCGCAGCGACACTCTAGATGTTCTTCCTGCCCACAAAAACTGCCCTAAGTCCGAGTTGACTTGGCGAAACCACGAAGGGGGGATAGGGAAGGGATAATTCTCTAGTTGATAAAGCAGTTGCAGTAGTGACTCCATCTTGAAGATGGCCGAATGGCCAGGGATGGATAGGGGCATATGAGACCAGGCCCTCAGCTCATCGCGCACCCGCACCCACAACGGTAGAATATTGCGTTCCAAAGACACCTCCAAGGAATATGATAAGAAAACCCCCAGGTACCTTTCCCCTACTGTGGTTACTTGCACTGTTGAGCCCCAAGTACCCAGTTATATTTGTTTTCCCAGGGTCCACAAGGTAGATTTACAGGGGTTCATAAACAAACCCGACGATTCCTTAAAGATTTCCATAATTCGAAGTAACTTGGTCCGGTCCTATTGATGTCCATCAAAAAGAACAGGACATCGTTGGCGTACAACGCCATGTGGTCCGACAATCCCTGGGCCCACTCAAAACCGGCTACCTGTGCATCTATCCACACCCATGCTGCCAAGGTCTCCATGGCTAAGGAGATGAGAAACTGCGACATTGGGCACCCTTGCCAAGTTCCTCTACAAACAAGGAAGGTGAAGAAGGAAGATCCCGCGACGCGGACCGAAGCCGAAATGTCTGTGTATGATAATTTCAAATAGGACAGGAAGCATGGACCCATAGTCAGGCAATCTAGGAGAGCAAATAAATATGTCCAGCTAAGGGAATCGAATGCCCTGTCCATGTCCACCATCAGGAGTGCAGATGACACATCTAGCCCCCGAATAGTGTCTATCACAATGTATGCACGACGAATATTATGCTGCTCTGAGGTATAAAGCCAGCCTGATCCGTGTGGACCAACGAGGCGATATGAGGATGGAGGCGATTAGCCAAGGCCTTGGCAAAGATCTTAGCCTCTATATTCAGTAACTAAATGGGGCGATAGGAAGGCTGCTGATCTGGGTGTCGACCTGGTTTGTGAAACACTACCACCTTGCGTGTCTCCAGTCCTGTGGGAGGCAGCCGAGTTCTCATGCCTCCTCCACCACCAGAAGGAGATGGGGTCCTAATTTGGTAAAATATCTCTTGTAAAATTCACAAGGGTACCCATTGGGCTGGTGCTTTCCCAGAGTTAAGGTCTCCCAGAGCTGGGCCCAGCTCCTCTTCCGTGAACGGAAGATCCAATTCTGCCCTGGCCGCATCAGAAAGTGTCCAGGGCGGAAGGTCCCCTAGTAAGTGATGTATCAGACCTTCTGGTAGGGATTCCCTCTGGGCATAAAGTGTGGCATAGTATTGTGTGAAGCTCTCTGCGATTGCTCTAGGGATCACCGAGAGTCTTCCCATCAGGCCTCGGAATCCCAGGAAGGAGCAGGGGGCGCATTGCACCCTGGCACAGGCGATGGAGTAGTTTGCTGGACCCCCCACTGGTAAATCCTACTACGGGAAGCCAGCCATGCCAGTTGGGCCTCGTCCATCAACAGATCAGCATGTGTTTGTCTCGCCATCAATAACTGAAGGCGTGCTAGGGCGCCCCCCTCTTCCCTACTGGCCCGCTCCAGTTCTATAATATGGGCCTCAGACTTCAACAGTGACTCTTTTCTGGTCCGACACACTGTGGAACAGTTCAAGATATTTTTTTATTTTACAGAGTTTTATATAGCGCGAAATTGACTCGAATGGGGTATCAGAGAGCTTTAGATAGCACCAGTTTCATTGCAGATGGACACTTTTGTAGCATCCTGCTACAAAGAACCACAGACACAGGTTCTCATATCTCAGAGCTTTATTCCTTACAACTTGTCTCAACCCTGTCCCTACTCTAACTAACCCCATCCTGTCCCCGACTCCTCCTCTTCCCCTCAGCCCCTCTCACTCCGCCCACACCCAACTACTAGACTGCACACTATCACATCTCCCCCCTCGTTAACAAAATGAACAAATCAACTTGATCATCATCGCTCTATCAATCAAGTAGATCACGGAATGTTTTGTCATGGTTCACAACTCCGTTGTTCGGATCACTCTCTGCTTGAATTTCCAATTTCTGCCTTGCAGTTGTGCGATCACGCCTCTCGGGACACTGATGCTCCATGGTCTTGTCAAGAGTCTCTTCATGGTATGAATGCACCGTCAGCCACACAGGTCGGCAGTTATCCCTTTTTGAGCCATGGGGACACCTATCCTTTTCCGCAGTGTGGTTTTCCTTTGCCCTGACCAGAGTCTCATTGACAACACAGATGCATCTTTGAAGCTGCATGATTTCTCGTGTGGCCTTCTTGTCCACCAACTCATGGCCCGCTCTAAGATACTTCCGGGTTGTCCCTTCATCTCCGCCTTCTGGAGTCGTCATGGTTGCCCCTCGTGAGGTGACTGTGATGGGCTCTCGTTCACCGGACACTCGCTCTACACCTCTGTCCTCTTGCTCAGAGTCTGACTCGCCAGCCGGCAAGATACTATCTTAGCGGGCCACCCTTCTGTGATCCAGAGGCTTCTTCACATCTTCTGGTCGCCTTACCCATGTCTCTTCACGTCGGAGTCTGATGAACCCATTATCTATCTGAGTATGTGCATCTTCCTCTCTCCTTCGACTTGTGAGGTCTCTTATGTTTGTTGTCCTTCGTCTTGCCCGTTGAGTAAGCCTCGCTGACCCCACCAGGGGTGACGGCATCTGTTTCCCGTCATGAGTTGCCGGTGACTGCCATGACGGGTTGTCTTGTGAGGTGATTGAGTCTGCGGGCACTTGAGTTTGGGTGCACTGGAGGGCTGTAGTGTCATGTTCAGGTGATTCTATGTCATGTTCGGGTGATTGATACCATGGCCATTGTCGGGACCATGACTCAGCCAACTCACCGGATTGAACAGACATGCTGTCAGATTCAGAGGAATCTTTGGTCGACCTCCAGGATCGGACAGGTGTGGACTCTAAGTCAGAGAGGTCTGTCTCCCCATTCCTTCTCACACGTTTCTTTGAAAGTGTCTTGAGTAGTGGATTTTTTACTTCTGTAGTCCGTGACAAATTGCTCTTCACCTCGGAATTGTCTTTGAGATGCTTCTCCGTGTGCCTTTGTTGGAACATCTTCAATGTTGTCTCATTTGGGAGGTTGTTTAATGATCCCGTGCTTGTTCCTTGTGCTTGATCCCAAGCTTTTGCCTCTTCCTCCTTCTTGCCTGAGGTTAACCATCTCCTCTCTGTTTCTTCGTTGTCGCGGGGCCCATGGATGCATGGATCTTTTCTTGTTTGTTGTTGTGAAGGACCAATCCGTCTTGTGCGATCTGTTTCTCCTTCCCGATTGTTTGGTGCTCTAACATCTCTGATCTGAGGGTGGTGTGTTCTCCTGCCAGATGTTTCCTCGGACTCGTCTTCACTCCTTGGCGACTGATGCTCCGGCGCCGATTTCCGGTGTTGACCATTGCGACCCCTTCTTCTATGGTTTGTCTTTCTCCCCCACTTGTTGTGCAGAATGCCATCTTGTTCAGCAGTGCAGTCTGTTCCACTGGATGCTCCCTCCTCGTCAGAGTAGCGTGTGTCATACTTTGAATGACTCCTTGAGGGACTCCTGGGGGATGAATAACTCCTGGGAGTTTTTTGGATGGTTGACTCTGAGTAATCTGACTCCGAGTAATCCTTGGTTGATTCTGAGTAGTCGGACGCTGAGTAATCTAACTCTGAGTACTCCTTGTCACTTTCCTTGTCACTGTGTCTCTCCCGTTGTCTTTTTGCTGGTGTGTCTTCTCTCTCTCTCCTTTCAGTTGTGTTTGTTTTCAGAGTTCTATCTTCCCAGGTGTCTTGATGGTTTGCTATCAGGTGCACGTCCTTCAATCTGTTTCTTGCTTTGATTTGCATTCCTATTTCGTCTTTTTTGATGATCTCCTTTAACGACCAATGCCCTTGCAGGATCTTGCGCTTTGTGTCAGGGTTCGCGCAGCCTTCAATTATCCGGAGTCGTACCGCATCCTCGTTTGTAAAAGTGTGGAAGTGGCAGCCTCGTACCAGGCTTTGCAACCGAGTGATGAAATTTGGCAACGGTTCACCTGGTTCCTGCCGTGCTGTGTTGAAAACCATGCGATCATGATCCACATATGCCTGTGCGTTGAGATGGGCACAGAGCTCCCCTTGGAGTCTTTTATATATTTCCGTATCCGCTTTGGAGAATGTCCTGATTAGGCATCAGCCCTCAGGACCCACCAGATGGAGGAGTAATATCAGACATTTTCTCTCTTTGCTCACCATTGGCTTTTTGGAAAACCTCCAATGCTTCCAGCCACCGGTGTCGTTTGAGATCCGAGATCCAATCATCAGTCTGCATCGATGGGGGCGGTACTTCAACGTGTGGAGTGAACCGCTGTGCTGTGTCTCCTCCTGCCATGAGAGAGGGAGATTCTGGTCTGTTGTAGTCGGGGGTCATTGAGCTGTTCACTTTGCTTAGTCCTGGTGTTTGTATGTGCTTATTTGGTTTCTCCAACACAGGTTCCTTCATTACCTATGCCACTACGTGTTCGCTTGCTCTTCTCAATGTTTTCGCTTCCACACTTGCTAATGTTTGCTTTGTTTCAGTCACCACAGTTTCATTCCTTATTCAGTCTCTTGCTTTTACATGGGCTGATGATTCCCTTTGCTGGTCTCTTAGCCTGAGCTTGTTTGTCAGTTCTTCCTTCTTGTGTTGTGCTTTGGTTGTTTTATTTCATTTACTTGTCTCTTGCATTTGCATAGGCTTGTTTATTTGTTTAATTCACTCCTTGCATTTGCTCGTGCTTGATTACTGCTTCACCTTTGTATTTATACGTACTTGTTGCCTTTTCCTCTCTTAGCTCAGTCAATGCTTGTTCTTTGTTCACTTGTATTTCTCAAGGTGTGATCATTTATGCTCGCCCGCGTTTGTTTATTATATTTATTGATGTTTGTTTGTTTCTTTACGTATGCCAAGGTTGGTTCCTTGTCACCCATTGCTCTTATCAGTGCTCATCCCTTTCGCGTGCTTGTTGTATTACCTTTTCTGGCCTTTGACTGTGCTTGCTTAGTTACCCTTCTGGCATTGGCTTAGGCTTGCTTTCTTGCTTCTCTTTTTCCAATGTTTATTTTGTCTTCGCCAATGCTTGTTTTCTTCCTTTGCCAATGTTTGTCCAATGCTTGTTGATTTGCAGGTGCCAATGCTTGTCTATTTGTATGTACCAATGCTCGTTTCTTTGCATGCACCACTGCTTATTTATTAGACTGGAGGTTGCCTGACTCCAAGATGGCCACTTCTAGGCCTCGACAGGGGATTGGTGGGGACAGCCTGACTTCAAAATGGCCTCCGTACTCGAAATCTCGTTCTTCACGAGATTTGATTGCCATTCACTCTCCAGGCTCACAAGTCCCTCGGCACTCACCGGCAGCCAATTTTCTTCATGCAGCTCACCTTCAGCAATTCTTCAGACGCTCCTCGGGAACCGGAGCAGCCAGGCACGATTGGGGTGAGTTCCCGACTTTCTTCGGTAGGCGCGCCTGCAATGTCTCACGCATCGGGGGTGAGCTTTTTCTTCCATTTGGCACGAACAGCACTCTTGCTTCTGGGCACACCCACGGGGCTTCCGCAGTGCCCCAGGCACCTTCTGGTCACCAGAGTACTAGGCAGGATCGGGGTGGGCTCCCGATTTCTCCTTACTTTTCAAGTTCCCGCTCTTCTTCGCCGACAGCGTGCTGAAGCTCATGCATCGGGTGTGAGGTTTTCCGACCTCCGACGGCACCCAGGCTCCGATTTCAGTGCGCTCGGCCGCGCTTGCTAGTAGGCTCTCGGGGACAGCGTCTTCTACACCGAGGTACCTTTATTTTACCTCGGGGGTGCTGGACAGGGTCGGAGTGGGCTCCCAATTCCTGTTTCTTCAAGGATGCCACGTTGCACACATCCGGCGGGACTCGCGCTTTTGGGGCGAAACAGCTTCTTCTTCTCGAGCGTTTCAGCGCTCGCCGCAGTGGCTCCCTCAGGGCTCCCCAACGTCGCTGGAGCGTCAGGGTCACCTACTGCTGGCTTCTTTCTCCAGGCATCAGCACCACACGGCAGCGGATCTCTTTTCTCGACGCTGCAGGCGACAGAGCACGTTCAGGTGGTTCTGTGGGCTGCAGTCATGCTCATCCCACCCTCATCGCCAGTTGTAGCATCCTGCTACAAAGAACCACAGACGCAGGTTCTCATATCTCAGAGCTTTATTCCTTACAACTTGTCTCAACCCTGTCCGTACTCTAACTAACCCCATCCTGTCCCCGACTCCTCCTCAACCCCTCAGCCCCTCTCACTCCGCCCACACCCAACTACTAGACTGCACACCATCACAACATTCATTTATTTTTTTGTTAGGCACGGGGAGATTAAGTGATTTGCCCAGAATCACAGGATGTTCAGCGTCATTGCCGAGAGTGGAACCCAGTTCCCCAGATTCGAGGTAGACCACCCTAGCCATTAGGCCAACTCCTCTCCTCTAATATAAGATATCCACACCTTGTATAGTCAATTTCATTGCCTCCCATCGACCCAACATTAAACTACAGATACTGATGGATGGCCTGATCAACGTGGTCCCTATATTGTTCATCTTGCAAATTCCACTGGGAGAGATGCCATCGAAAGGGTGACCCCACGGGGCCAACCTAAAATGTTAGAGCGACTTGGCTGGATAAAGTGTTTTAATCAGAAACCGAAGAATCTCCTGAAGTCAGCACTGGTACTGAATGTGGTACTGATTGTAATGGGAAATGCTGCTGTCTGGGCCTGTGAAATATGCTTTCAACAAGTCAGAGGAACAGGGGGCCAGATGTAGGTAGGTATTTACCGGTCGGTAACGGTCGAATTCGGCCGTTACCGACCAGTAAATGCAATTTGAGATGTAGGGCCCTGTATTTTACAGAATCGGTAAATTTACCGATCGGTAAATTTACCGATTCTGTAAAATACCGAATCGGTATTTTTTCCGATTCGGTAAAATTGATATGTAGGTGGGACTCTTCTGAGTCCCACAAGCATTACAGAATCGGTATTTTACCATCAAATACTATTTGATGGTAAAATACCGATTCTGGTGTGCATGCACATGTGTGCATGCACACCTGTGCCAGATGGGCAGGTCTGCCTGCCACATGGCCCCCGAACCTTTTTTGGGGGTGCTAGAGGGTGTCAAAGTGACACCCCCTGCACCCTTGTGAAATTCGGTATTTACCGATTCGGTAAATACCGAATCGGTAAAGCCTGTTGATTCCTATGGGCTTTGAAGCCCATAGGAATCAATAGGCTTTACCGATTCGGTATCGGTAAATACTGAATTTTACCGATTCGGTAAAAGGGAACATCTGGATTCCCTACATACCAACCCCTCACATTTACCGAATCTTAATTACCGAATCGGTAAAATTCGGTAATTTTCGGTAATTAAGTGCCAGATGTAGGTAAGTAACATTTACCGAATCTTAATTACCGAAAATTACAGAATTTTACCGATTCGGTAATTAAGATTCGGTAAATGTGAGGGGTTGGTATGTAGGGAATCCAGATGTTCCCTTTTACCGAATCGGTAAAATTCGGTATTTACTGATACCGAATCAGTAAAGCCTATTGATTCCTATGGGCTTCAAAGCCCATAGGAATCAATAGGCTTTACCGATTCGGTATTTACCGAATCGGTAAATACCGAATTTCACAAGGGTGCAGGGGGTGTCATTTTGACACCCTCTAGCACCCCCAAAAAAGGTTCGGGCCATGTGGCAGGCATACCTGCCCTAAGGGCAGGTCTGCCTGTCATCTGGCACAGGTGTGCATGCACACATGTGCATGCACACCAGAATCGGTATTTTACCATCAAATAGTATTTGATGGTAAAATACCGATTCTGTAATGCTTGTGGGACTCAGAAGAGTCCCACCTACATATCAATTTTACCGAATCGGAAAAAATACCGATTCGGTATTTTACAGAATCTGTAAATTTACCGATCGGTAAATTTACCGATTCTGTAAAATACAGGGCCCTACATCTCAAATTGCATTTACCGGACGGTAACGGCCGAATTCGGCCATTACCGACCGGTAAATGCCTACCTACATCTGGCCCTAAGATTCGGTAAATGTTACTTACCTACATCTGGCCCAGGGTGTTTTACGGGATCTGTGGTACGGAAACTCCAGTTCCAGGTATCACTGGTAGCGTTGTACTCTGTAAAAGCGTAAAACTGTATTAACTCACATGAATGTAATTGTAACTCGCCATGTTTTCTTACTCATTCAACATTGCCCACAGGAAGTGGCCATCTCTGACCCTGAGCCATTCCCACCTCTTGGCTCCCGAGGCGTGAAAACGAACAACAGCAGCTCAGCCTATATAATGTTTACATATTTTGTTACTATTCGAAGGTCTTTTAGCCTGTTCCGATTAACTCAGTCTAGACACCTGCTTGTATATTATTATTATAATTAATCACAAAAACCTATTTAAAATTTAGCTCTAGTGTATACATTTGTTTCTTGCTGCAAAGAGAGCTTCTTCCA